>NC_068449.1:27811084-27978584 GCF_023373465.1 Oncorhynchus keta | reverse complement strand
AGGCAGCAGCCCCTCCGCTGGTAATGAGAAGTGGCATCTCGTTCAGGACAACCTCGGGAAAATGGCCTCTATAAATACCTTCTATAAATAAGAGTGTACCTTGGCCCAAGCCCGAGCCTGGGTCTGTGACTGGGTCGTCTCTGGAAAGGTCATCTCTTGCGCCATCACCAGCGTGCTCTGCTCTCTCTCTTTTTCCACTCTTTCAATTTTCTCATTTTTCCTTTCCCCTCTCTCTCTCTCTCTCTCTCTCTCTCTCTCTCTCTCTCTCTCTCTCTCTCTCTCTCTCTCGCTCTCTCTCTCTCAGTGCAGGTTCATTTTATAAGGTCTTTCTCCTTTGATGGCGTGGCCGAAACCTTCTCTGTTGATGTCTCTGCCCCTCTGCCTTTCTATCCATCACATGACTCCATCCTTGATCTACGTTATGGTTCACGTCGCTGAGGGCATATACCTCAGAGAGAGAGAGAAAGAAAGATAGAGAGAGAGGGAGAAGGAGAACTATAAAAGGGGGAGATGAAGGGGGGCAGGTGTTGGGGGCGTGGAAGGTCTGCCCTCTGTTAATGACTTCCCTAAAGGGTTAATGTGTGTCCACTCCATCGTCATGTCTCATTATGTCAACACCCATGTAGTGTGTCACAGTCAGCTCCCACCACAGTGTGTTAATGCCATTCTCCAATGGAGGTCAGGTTCACCTTAGAAATCTTGTGCAATAACATTTTTGAAACATTTTAATGTGTACCTATCCTATTATAATGTGAGTGTTTGCATCTGTTGTTGGGGTGGAGCATGGTATTACCAAAACCAAAAAAAATCCAAAAGATTTTGGTCATGTTTCAAACACATTCTAAACCCACCTTACTCACTGGTCGTTGGCTTCCAGCTGAAGTCATCCAACAGTGACATTGTCCTGGCGTGGTACACAGAGCACCAGATCAGAGTCAGGAGACGGCCCCCTGTCTGTCTCCAAGACACTTCCCCTGGGCTAGGCTGTCCAGTCCTCCCCCTTGGGTCCCTTAGGTTTTCCAGGCCTCCACGACCCAACCAGAGCCCATCCAGAACAGAGCCCCCTCCCACTCCCTGTAGGTCAGCCATTTTAACACAGCTTAATCCCCATCTTAAACTGCCTGTGGCCAACTTAAACTGATTAGCCTTAACCTACCAGCTCTGTCTGACCTGACTCTTAGCCCTGCATCCAAAACCACTTATCAATCAATACCTATATTGATCAAGGCCTCCCATGTCGGACCAAGGGAAAGCATTGGTATTGATTTGACCATGTTAGCAGGGAAGAAATGGTGCCAAATCAGTTTAGACACACCGCATCAGAGGAATATGACAGCACATTTCACAGCATGGTTCCAGTGAGGATTCAATTTGATAAGCGTGAACTGATTTGATATACCAATACAATGAGGTAATCGGCCGGTAATCAAGTCACAAGGAATGCTAATTTAGTAATGCCTGCCCTTTAAATGCAGACAGTACTGTGAATCGATCTCTTTGTGAACCTAGCATCAGATCAAATACAGTTAATGGGCATGGCTCGGTTTCTTATGAGAACAGTTGCTGTGATGAGGGCCCAGCAGGCCATAGCATTTAGGCATTTTGGCATGCCCTAGTTCTTTTGTTGCTTTGACAAAGCCACTTCTGAAGATTATTTATGTCATGTATAAAAGGGGGATTTATGTCATTTATTTATGTCATGTGATTTATTTTGTGAAGCTTGCATTCAATTGTCACTCCATGTTGAACACAACAAGCTCCATTCCCCCTAATGGCTGATTTAAGACGAATTCGTCAACCCTGTTACGGTCGACTGGGTTATGGTCAACCCTGTTACGGTCGACTGGGTTATGGTCAACCCTGTTACGGTCGACTGGGTTATGGTCAACCCTGTTACGGTCGACTGGGTTATGGTCAACCCTGTTACGGTCGACTGGGTTATGGTCAACCCTGTTACGGTCGACTGGGTTATGGTCAACCCTGTTACTTTATTTTTGCACTTAATAAGCAGTTACTCTAGTCATTTTTTATTGAGATGGGGAACTGTTAAACATATGCTCTATATGACAGAACGTTACATTTTTTTTGTACACTACTAGAACGACCCAATAACCGTTGAAGGAGTCTGGAGTCAGAGGGTCAGTGTTCTCATGACAGAGACCCAGTGCTGACTGACTGACCCATAGACGCCACAGACACGATTCAGGGAGTCTAGGTCTTCAGAGTACCATGGTGGTGGTGCTGCTGCTGCTGTGGTTTGTGTTTCTTCACCCTAGAGAGATGTCTGTTGTTACATCACCACACACACACAAACACACACACACACACACACACACACACACACACACACACACACACACACACACACACACACACACACACACACACACACACACACACACACACACACACACACACACACACACACACAAACACACACATGCTCACACACACTTCATTAGATAGGGCATGGGAAAGGCGTTCTTCCTCTCCTCCCCATAAAATATTGATGCCTTGTGCGAGACCAAACCAAATGAGTGAATAAGTCATGGAACACTGAGACAACACACGAGACAGAGCGTGTGGACTGTGGAGAGGAGAGCCTTTTGCACTGTTGAATGTTTCTCGCCTACCAAAGAGCTTCAAATGGGTGGAGAGAGAAAGGACCAATATCATACCAACTGGAGTGGTGGACTTCATGAAAGGAAAGGGTTTCAAATGAGAGCAGTGGTTATTGAATTTAAAGGACATAGGAGTTTGATTACCATTTACAATACATTCAGAATACCACACATTCAGCCTTTGAAAAGGTACAAAATACATGATTTAATGCTTAAGATACGGTTATTCTAAAATAGAGGGCCTATGGATATCCCCCTTTCCTGACTAGTGTTATGTATGAATTGGCAAAAGGTGTTGAACAAATTACTCCTAGTGGAGCCTTGTCATTAAAAACTGGACGACGGCCATTGAAAAGATTGAGCTCCATTCTATGATATGCGCTCTCGCAGACGAGGAAATAGCCACTTCCCCTTGAAGCTCCCTGAGGGTCTCATTTTGCGGACATCGCTTTTTTGGGTCAGTGAGTTAATGCAAAAAAGATGTCCTGCCCAAGTCTCCACATTTATCTGGGTGGGTTTTTTTGTGTCAGCCTCAGCGTGCCTAATTCTCCCAGGAACTCCCCTCTGTTGAGGAAGACAAGGCTGACTGGCAAACTCACACATTATCTCTGCAGTGAACCCATTCTAGCCTCCTCTTACAGGGCCTGTCGCCAAGCACAGCGCCATGCGGCACAACGGCAGCCTAGGCACACAGACACACTGCACACACACACAAGCTTGTATGAGAACACACACACAATGATCCGCTAATCAAAATGTTGTATTTACAAGTCATAAATCACACTTTTTTGTCATTGGTCAAGCAGCCATGTACATCAAATAAATGTTTGTTGACATTTAAGCCACTCAAGTGGGGTTTTTAATAATAACACTAATAATAATTTGGTGGATGCTTGTATTTGTCCTATTTCACACAAGTAGAAGTGTGTATTAATACACGCATGAATTGGAAATGTGTTTTTGCATGTCCCACTCTCCCTGAGACACCCTCAGAGAGTGGGGTCACGGCCAGGGTCTGCCATTCAACGGCGAACCCCGGAGAAATTAGGGTTAAGTGCCTTGCTCAAGGGCACATCGACAGATGTTTCACCTTGTCGGCTTTCAGATCCTGGCCCAACGTTCTAACCGTTAGACTACCTGCCTACCATACTTTTTGAAGTACTTTACATGGTAGATAACTTAAAAATAAAAATTCTGACAGAACCACGGTCCCCCAGGCAATGGCTAAGTGTACATACTAACCGTCCTCCATCCAAGTGGTATTATTTTCTACCCATTAAGCCTTTTCACCCTGAAGAATTCATAAGGCCGTCAAGTGAAAGAAAGGGTCAAATGTTCCCGTTTACGGGGAACGACTGTAGCACAAAGGGGAGTGTGAGGAGCCATTTTGGGGCTGTCAGAGAGGTTTTGTGCTGCTAAAAGGCTGCTGTGATATGCTCTGACATGGGAGACCTTCCACAGAGCTTTTAAGAGCTGCACGTCGTGGGCACTCTCCCCATCACACTGGACGCCACGGACAAAAACACACCTGTCACCGACTGCGGAGCGTTGCTGCACTTAAGAGGTTTCTGGGGTGTTTTCAGACTGATAACGGACGTGAGGTGTGAGGTGAGTTGGTGATAGTGTTGTGGTACACTTCAGCCCCTTTTGTGTTTCAACATAAAACGTATCTTTGTGATGATGAAAGAGCATTTCTGAGCTTCGATTATGTTCCATAGCAAGGTCGAGCTCAAACTTCAGGTTAGATTCCTGCGTTCGAGGTAAAATGGTGAAGAGATGAAAACCTGCTTGAAAAGGTGGGTTAACTTCATGTAACTTCAGTGTCTCACAATGGCACATAACTATTTGAGGATATGTCTGAGCTAAGATCTAAATGTAGGAACAACACAGTTCTTTCCTGTAGCCCTTCTTCACTTTACTTGCCTAGTGATTCAAACAGATTGTCCTTCCTACCATCCAATCCATTCAAAACCTCTCTAAATGTTCCCAATGCCTTTCGGGAAGGTTATGGCACAGAGGGAAAAAAATGTTGTTAGAGAATAGAGAGACAATCCTCCATCAGCACACCCTCTCCTTCCCTCCCAGTCCCTTCTCTCCCTGCTACCTTTATTCACTTCCCTATTAACAACTGTTACTGGGCTTCTAATTATGCCCCTGTGATCTTGAAAAGTGGCGGGCACGTGTCATCTCCCTCCCAGGGGAGTATGGGTAATTACCAGCATCTATCCAAGGCCGCCCGCCTCCCCTGTTCCTCTATCACCGTGGCGATAATCATGTGGTGCGTCGCCACCAACATCTGTTCCTTCCCTGAGCGATGAGCCAGAAAGGTCTGAGTCTGTCACACGAGCTACTTCCTGTCTGTGTCCTGACCTTTGACCTTTGACAATGCTTCGCTCTGCTAATTAGTTTACTCTTAGAGGTAGGGAGTCTCACAGATATCCCAACAGAATGTGATTAAGTCAGGGTTTAAACCTAAAGGACCTCTACTTGTGTCTGTTAAACACTGTCTCTTCTCCTTTCTCTTCCATCCAACTCTTTCACACATGCAAACCGCTACTTCCTTAGATTTTCTTTTGCCTTTTTATCATGCAGTGATATTATGCGCCAACATTCTATATTTCTTGAATATGAAGTCATCTTCATAGGACTTAAAATACAACCATCTGCTCCCCCCAAAATCCAAATGGTCTACCCCATCCGTGTCAGTTTTGGCACCTATTCTGATGGATGAGTTCAAATGCTTTGATAGAGTTCACATGGAATGAAATGTTTAAAGAGCAGCCTATATCTAAGATCACTGATTTATCTATTCATTTCATATCACTTCCATAAAAAAAAAACCTTTAGAGTTGATGATGCCTTGATTGACAGCTGGCTCAACGCAGAGCTATCGACTTCTGCAAAGTGGTGAAGGGGGAAAGAGCATCCCAATGTTTTCAAAAAGATAAGTCAAAAATGAATAAAAGGAGACGGTAGACAAAAATAACAATATGGGGTTCTGATAAAGAATGCATGAGGCATGTGAGAGAGTTTAATGTCCAAAATCAACGAATGACATGGGGAGAGAAGATGACCGCTTTACATAGATATGAGCTGAAGCTATTCATATTTGGTCACTGCTATATCCACAGCACAGTTTATCTGAGTCTTCCTTTAGGGCCTCCTCATCACTCGTGGCCTTTTCACTAGCCTATGCGTGGACAAAGGCATTCAGTAAACATCTCTATAATGGAGTATTAATGCACCATTGTCTGTTGAAGCAGTGTGCTGCGACATTTGGACATAAATCCCCAGTTTGATCAAGACCCTAACTTGCCCTGAAATGATTACGTCACTAATGTATAGTCTTTGATTCAGAATGATACTGTACATACAGTGACTTAACACCAGATCTGCCTCTAATGGGAGACCCCAGATCTAACAGTGGCCTTTAGCCTCCTCAACTATTACAACAGAAAATAAAGAACTTGTCGGATTTCATCCATGTATCGTCTCAACCTCCCCTCCCTTCTTTTTACAGTGTGGATCGCAGCTCCGGTCCTCGGGCCAAGTTTTCATGGGAATAGAAGAGTATGCAGTGACGGAGTGAGACTCAGAATTAGGGAGTAATCAGGGAACAAATCCTAGGAGACCAGAGAGTAATTTCCCCCCATTTCCACTGATGAGACCCAGCAGCAACTTATACTTCAACTCTCGAAGTTTCCCCACATAATAAGAAGGACACTTAGCCACTTCTGACCGCACTCACTATGAGAAACAAAGTAGGGATACATACAGTGTGGGTATGAAATAGATGGAGGGATACACATAGGTGAATAAAGATGTATTCCACATGTAAGCGCAGACAAGACGCTAGGAAAGTCATCAAAGCAGCTTATAATAATGAAGTGCGTTTTGATCTAAGCGGATGGGGGGAAAGTGATGTATTTAGGCAGGTCAGAATCTCTCTTTAAAATATGTTTTATTTATGCGCTACTTCTGAAAAGAAAGTCATAGTCAATATTTGGCAGCTGTGACATTAACGAGCAACTTATTAGAAGGGAAAGAGTCATAAATATTCATAAAGATATTAGGGAGGGGTGTTAACGGTAAGCACCTGTCTACTTAACAGTGACAGGAAGCACTGAGTGACTTTATGAAGACCCCCCCCCTCCTCCTCTTCCCCTAGCCACATGTGTCCTTCCTTACTTAACGTCGCCTCTCCTCGCCCCTGACAGCCCCGCTGACAACCCACACTTGAAGAAAAAAAGAACATGTTTTTAGAGATGTCAACTTATGATGGTGAAAGCTCAAGGTTAGGGTTGCTCTCTCGCTTGCTGACTCGCCCGCCTGCCTGCCTCCCTCCCTGCCTGCCTGCCTACCTGCCTCCCTCCCTGCCTGCCTGCTCTCTCCTGGCATGCTGTATGGATTTTGGCCATCAATGCATCCGCATATTGTGAAAATTAATAATGCATTTTCGTATTTTCTGGGCAGAGGAGATGTTGAATGCGGTGATACATCTGTCATGTCGTCTCCTAAATCCAAAAAGTCAAAGGGTTATGCATTTATTTTATTTTGTCAGAGAGAGTTGAGGAGCTGTCAAGGGTATTACTTTGACAGAAAATATTGTCTTGCAGTATGGCGTATGCATAATTTCATCAGAAGTTTGAAGATGGGGGGTTAGTCATAGTTCTGTGTCCTCTGATGTGGAGTAGTCGCTCGTTCAGTCACGTACTACTGTGTGTTTGGGGTGTGTGAAAACAGTGATATGTTTTTTGATCCACAATGTAGCATCAACTGTGTGGGCTGTTGCTTATTTGGTAGGCTTTTGGACAAGGGGGCTACTTTCGTGATCAATGTTCAACATCCGTGTAATGGAATATGTACATTATCTTTATTAAATAATGTGCCAAACATTTATCACACAGTCACACTCTATTGATTCACTTAATTGACATGCTGATGTCACAAAATATTGTCAAACCATTTAAATAGTATTTGAAATAGTATTTAAATAGTTTACAGAGGATCTGCCTATTTTACCAATGACCACATTGATATGTATATTCTCCTGTGTAGAAGACTGTTTGTTCCCATGCCTCAAAGTCACGCTGGAGTGAGTCCGTCCTACCCCTCTGCTAGAAGGAGGAGGAAGGGGGCATCTGGGACTTCTCAACCTCACCTCGGCGTTTAGGAATGCTGGGAACTCTACAAGAGCGTCTACCTGTCACACCACAGGACTCCAGGCCCAGACAGACGCCGGACCAAAGGTGCTGCTGTTTACCGACGTGTTCCCTCTCCCTCTCCCTCCCTTTTCTCCTCATCCTTCTCTCGTGTTTCCCTCAACGTGAGCCAGACCCCCTTCTGTTCCTCAACAGTCAGAGTTGTCATGACGATCTGGATGGGGTGATGGGAGGAGGAGGGGGAGGAGGGAGGGAGGGTGATGGAACGGAGGAGGGGGAGGGAAGGAGGGAGGGAAAGAGGGCGATGGGGTGATGGGATAAAGGTGGAGGAGGAGGGGGAGGGAGGGAGGGAGGGCAATGGGTTGATGGGATAAAGGTGGAGGAGGAGGGAGGGAGGGAGGGAGGGAGGGAGGGAGGGGAGGGGATGGGGAGGGAGGGAGGGAGGAGGGAGGGAGGGAGGGAAAGAGGGGGTGAGGCAGCAGAGAGGGATGTGGTGGGTCAGAGCCCAACAAGCTGTGCTGGGAGGTTGTCCCACCATGGTCCCTTGGCAGGAGGCTCTCTCTCAGCACCAGGTGGTGATGCCCACCCGCCTGCACTGCCATCCTGCCCACCTGCCGCCCCCTCGGCCCTTGCCACGTCTCATGCAGATTTGTTACAAAAACAAGGGAAGGAGGAGAAGAGGAGAGAAGGAGGGGAGGAAGTACATACAGGGAGATAAACAGCATCCTAACGAGAACCCCCTCCCACAACCCACTCCCACCACACCCTCCTTCCCCCCATGTCTTTAAAATGCCTTTCAGGAGTTGGGATGCAGGATTGTGACGTTGGGGATGTTTACTAACCGACACCTGGCAGTGGGTTCTCTCCTCTTGAATATGTTGCCTAGAAGCTTGTTTCTTACTGTACTCTACACTGAGTGTATAAAACATTAGGAACACCTGCTCTTTTCATGACAGACTGACCAGGTGAATCCTGGTGAACTATCCCTTAAATCCCTTATGTGATCCCTTATTGATGTCACTTGTAAAATTCACTTCAATCGGTGTAGATGAAGGGGAGGTTGCAGGTTAAAGAATAAGCTTTTTTAAGCTTTGAGACATTTGAGCCATGGATTGTGTAAGTCTGCCACTCAGAGGGTGAATGTGCAAGACAAAATATTGAAGTGCCGTTGAACAGGGTATGGTAGTATGTGCCAGGCGCACCGGTTTGAGCGTGTCAAGAACAACAACATAGCTGGGTTTTTCATGTTCAACAGTTTCCTGTGTGTATCAAGAATGGTCCACCACCCAAAAGACATCCAGCCAACTTGACACAACTGTGGGAAGCATTGGAGTCATTGGAGTCCCTGTGGAACACTTTCGACACCTTGCAGAGTCCATGCCCAACGAATTGAGTCTGTTCTGAGGGCAACATGAGGTGCAACTCAATATTAGGACGGTGTTCGTACACTCATTGTATATAGAGATGACATAGAGATGTTACAGAAGCAGTGTTGGTTGACCATAACCTTCATTCAGGGCTTTCTATGCCAGGCTTCTTTGGTTCATCTAAACATATCACATCCTCTGTGTTAAGTTCCTTGGCGTCCACATCACCAACAAACTAACATGATCCAAACACACCAAGACAGTCGTGAAGAGGGAACGACAAAACCTATACCCCCTCAGGAGACTGAAAGGGTTTGGCATGGGTCCTCAGATCCTCAAAAGGTTCCACAGCTGTACCACCGAGATCATCCTGACTGTTTGCATCACTGCTTGGTATGCCAACTGCTCGGCCTCCGACTGCAAGGCACTACGAAGGGTAGTGCCTACACCCCAGTACATCACCGGGGCCAAGCTTCCTGGACCTCTATACCGGGCGGTGTCAGAGGAATGCCCTAAAAATGGTCAAATACTCCAGCCAACCTAGTTATAGACTGTTCTCTCTGCTACCGCATGGCAAGCGGTACCGGAGCACCAAGTCTAGGTCCAAGAGGCTTCTTAACAGCTTCTACCCCCAAGCCATAAGACTCCTAATCATCTAATAAAATGGCTACCCAGACGAATTGCATTGCCCCCCTTTTACGCTGCTGCTACTCTCTGTTATTATCTATGCATAGTCACTTTAATAATTCACTAACTTACTCTAATAACTTACTTACATGTACATATTACCTCAATTACCTTGACTAACCGGTTCCCCCACACATTGACTCTGTACCGGTACTCCCTGTATATAGCCTTGCTATTGTAATTTTACTACTGCTCTTTAATTATTTGTTACTTTTATTTTATTTTTTTTGTGGTATTTTCTTAAAACTGCATTGTTGGTTAAGGGCCTATAAGTAAGCATTTCACGGTAAGGTCGACACTTGCTGTATTCGGCGCATGTGACAAATACACATTTGATTTGATTTGATTGGCGTCTGTTGTTGTTGTTTCTTCCCCTCTTCCTCTCCTGTCCACTTTGTTTGTTCTTTTCTGTGTTTTCTCCACTTGAAGTGATGCGAGAGAGGCCTCTGCGAGCCACGTGCACTGTCCTGAAAGCAAACCTTCATGTTGGATCAATACGTCTCTACAGAGGGCCAATTGTTAGTTTGCCTTCTTCTCCTGCTCGCAGAACTACTCACTTGCTTAGATGATGAAATGTATCAAGCTAGATGTACTTTAACCCACTGATGTCTTTTAATACACTGCAGAGGTTTTAAGGGAATTCGAAGCAGAACTTCCAATGCTGCAGGGTGTTTGTGTAGGGAAGCGAGATTACCTACAGTAGTCAGTTGCACAACTGAATGCATTGAAATGAAATGTGTCTTCCGCATTTAACCCAAACCCTCTGAATCAGAGAGGTGCGGGGAGGTTCATTAATCGACATCCACGTTATCGGTGCCCGGGGAGCAGTTGTTGTTGGGGGTTAACTGCCTTGCTCAAGGGCAGAACGGAAGATATTTCCACCCTTGCTGGCTCGGGGATTCAAAACAGCAACCTTTTGGTTACTGTTCCAATGCTCTTAACCGCTAGTCTAGTTGCCCCCCCGTACAGTGTGTATGTGTGCGTGCACATGCGTGTGTATGTGCGAGTCCTCATACTCAAACCATTGACAAATGACAAATGGAAAGGGGACATTGACTGTGCTTGATGACCACTTATTACATCAAGGTTCTCATGAACAGAGAGATTCCATTTTATGCTCTTCTGATCATTATTAAACTCAGAGTTCTCAGTCATTATGCTGTTCTATAAGTAAATACACAGGCAAACGTTCCCAATTAGCCATGTATACACACAGGGAGGTTTCCTCTTCACTAACAGCTACTTGATACTCCCTGCAAAATGAGTCTGGCTCAAAAGATGGATGGAGCCTCCTTTGGTCCGTCGGAGGTCAATGATTTCCCTTCCCATGTCAGAGGAGAAACAAACAGCAGGACATGGGAGGCTATTTCTGCTCTGCGACGCAACGACGTGTCTGGACTCATGAACTCTGTTGTGAGCTCAAGATCCCTGGCTTCAAGAAAATAAATCCTCCCCTCCTCTCCTCTCCTCTCCTCTTGCTTGCCTTCACTCCCTCCTCTCTTTCCCTCCCCCTTTCCCCCCTCTCCCCCCTCTCCACCCTCTCCCCTTACCTTCATTACGCATTTTTTTGTTTATGCTTTGGCGCAACTGTGGCTGCTCCTGATAGTTTGAGGTCAGACGTGACTGGCTGTGGGTTACTCTAAATAAATACACAGGGACTCGCCAGGAAGGAGCGGGTAGGCTGTGCTTGCCGCCAAATCACCCTTGATTAATCAGATGGCAGATTCGGGGTGACTTTTTGTGTACACTCTCCCCCAACCACGTCCCATCTATCCCCCACCACCCCCTCCATCTCCTTGCTCCATTGGAAGGAGATGGAATCGGGCCGGGCAGACAGGCAGGCAGGCAGAAGGTGCATCATTTCCACACAATACTAGCCCACTACACACACACACACACACACACACACACACACACACACACACACACACACACACACACACACACACACACACACACACACACACACACACACACACACACACACACACACACACACACACACACACACACACACACACACACACACATCCAGTACATACACTATAGACTTTGACTGGCATTGCACAGGCTGTGCTTTACCATAAGTGATGTTAGATACCAGAACACATGGCCTGTGCTTACACAGAGACAACTCAGAATACACAAATGCACAGTGCTTGTGGCTGTGTGTTTTTGTGTTTGTGTTGGGAGAGAGTGGTGTGGGGAGGGAGGATGAGAAAGACAGCCTTCCCCTTTATTTGTTATGTAGCCATTACATAATGGTGGGAAGTTTTGGTCATTTTACCAAGGTGATTTTGAACCTGAGAGAAAAACGGATTAAGTCTCTTGAATCTTTACCCATAGAAAATAGAAAATATGTCAGACAGCTTATAGTCTGAATAACAGATGTATTGCATGCCATCACATGTTCAATCATGCAGTCATTTGATTATCTTTGATCATCCTCTCATCAGCTCAGTGCACTATCCATCTCATCTGTTCTCCCTTCCCTCCCTCCTTCATCCTTCCTCCATCTGTCTATCCCTCCATCCGTCTATCCCTCCATCCTTCTATCCCTCCATCCGTCTATCCCTCCCTCCTTCATCCTTCCTCCATCCGTCTATCCCTCCATCCGTCTATCCCTCCATCCTTCTATCCCTCCATCCGTCTATCCCTCCCTCCATCCGTCTATCCCTCCATCCTTCTATCCCTCCATCCGTCTATCCCTCCCTCCATCCGTCTATCCCTCCATCCGTCTATCCCTCCATCCTTCTATCCCTCCATCCGTCTATCCCTCCCTCCATCCGTCTATCCCTCCCTCCTTCATCCTTCCTCCATCCTTCATCCTTCCTCCATCCGTCTATCCCTCCATCCGTCTATCCCTCCATCCTTCATCATTCCTCCATCCGTCTATCCCTCCATCCGTCTATCCCTCCATCCTTCATCATTCCTCCATCCGTCTATCCCTCCATCCGTCTATCCCTCCATGCGTCTATCCCTCCATCCGTCTGTCCCTCCATCCGTCTATCCCTCCATCCGTCTATCCCTCCATCTGTCTATCCCTCCATCCGTCTGTCCCTCCATCCGTCTATCCCTCCATCCGTCTGTCCCTCCATCCGTCTGTCCCTCCATCCGTCTGTCCCTCCATCCGTCTGTCCCTCCATCCGTCTATCCCTCCATCCGTCTGTCCCTCCATCCGTCTGTCCCTCCATCTGTCTGTCCCTCCATCCGTCTGTCCCTCCATCCGTCTGTCCCTCCATCCGTCTGTCCCTCCATCCGTCTATCCCTCCATCCGTCTGTCCCTCCATCCGTCTATCCCTCCATCCGTCTGCCCCTCCATCCGTCTGTCCCTCCATCCGTCTGTCCCTCCATCCGTCTATCCCTCCATCCGTCTGTCCCTCCATCCGTCTGTCCCTCCATCCGTCTGTCCCTCCATCCGTCTGTCCCTCCATCCGTCTGTCCCTCCATCCGTCTATCCCTCCACCCGTCTATCCCTCCATCCTTCTGTCCCTCCATCCGTCTATCCCTCCATCTGTCTATCCCTCCATCCGTCTGTCCCTCCATCCGTCTATCCCTCCATCCGTCTATCCCTCCATCCGTCTATCCCTCCATCCGTCTATCCCTCCATCCGTCTATCCCTCCATCCGTCTGTCCCTCCATCCGTCTGTCCCTCCATCCGTCTATCCCTCCATCCGTCTGTCCCTCCATCCGTCTGTCCCTCCATCCGTCTGTCCCTCCATCCGTCTATCCCTCCATCCGTCTGTCCCTCCATCCGTCTGTCCCTCCATCCGTCTGTCCCTCCATCCGTCTGTCCCTCCATCCGTCTGTCCCTCCATCGTCTGTCCCTCCATCCGTCTGTCCCTCCTCCATCCATCCGTCTATCCCTCCATCCGTCTGTCCCTCCATCCGTCTGTCCCTCCATCCGTCTGTCCCTCCATCCGTCTATCCCTCCATCCGTCTGTCCCTCCATCCGTCTGTCCCTCCATCCGTCTGTCCCTCCATCCGTCTGTCCCTCCATCCGTCTGTCCCTCCATCCGTCTATCCCTCCACCCGTCTATCCCTCCATCCTTCTGTCCCTCCATCCGTCTATCCCTCCATCCGTCTATCCCTCCATCCGTCTGTCCCTCCATCCGTCTATCCCTCCATCCGTCTATCCCTCCATCCGTCTGTCCCTCCATCCGTCTATCCCTCCATCCGTCTGTCCCTCCATCCGTCTATCCCTCCATCCGTCTGTCCCTCCATCCGTCTATCCCTCCATCCGTCTGTCCCTCCATCCGTCTATCCCTCCATCCGTCTATCCCTCCATCCGTCTATCCCTCCATCCGTCTATCCCTCCATCCGTCTATCCCTCCATCCGTCTGTCCCTCCATCCGTCGATCCCTCCATCCGTCTGTCCCTCCATCCGTCTGTCCCTCCATCCGTCTGTCCCTCCATCAGTCTGTCCCTCCATCCGTCTGTCCCTCCATCCGTCTGTCCCTCCATCCGTCTGTCCCTCCATCCGTCTATCCCTCCATCCGTCTATCCCTCCATCCGTCTGTCCCTCCATCCGTCTGTCCCTCCATCCGTCTGTCCCTCCATCCGTCTATCCCTCCATCCGTCTATCCCTCCATCCGTCTGTCCCTCCATCCGTCTGTCCCTCCATCCGTCTGTCCCTCCATCCGTCTATCCCTCCATCCGTCTGTCCCTCCATCCGTCTGTCCCTCCATCCGTCTATCCCTCCATCCGTCTGCCCCTCCATCCGTCTGTCCCTCCATCCGTCTGTCCCTCCATCCGTCTGTCCCTCCATCCTTCTGTCCCTCCATCCGTCTATCCCTCCATCCGTCTATCCCTCCATCCGTCTGTCCCTCCATCCGTCTATCCCTCCATCCGTCTATCCCTCCATCCGTCTGTCCCTCCATCCGTCTATCCCTCCATCCGTCTGTCCCTCCATCCGTCTGTCCCTCCATCCGTCTGTCCCTCCATCCTTCTGTCCCTCCATCCGTCTATCCCTCCATCCGTCTATCCCTCCATCCGTCTGTCCCTCCATCAGTTTGTCCCTCCATCCGTCTATCCCTCAATCCGTCTATCCCTCCATCCATCTGTCCCTCCATCCGTCTATCCTCTGTCCCTCCATCCGTCTGTCCCTCCATCCGTCTGTCCCTCCATCCGTCTGTCCCTCCATCCGTCTATCCCTCCATCCGTCTGTCCCTCCATCCGTCTGTCCCTCCATCCGTCTGTCCCTCCATCCGTCTATCCCTCCATCCGTCTATACCTCCATCCGTCTGTCCCTTCATCCGTCTGTCCCTCCATCCGTCTATCCCTCCATCCGTCTATCCCTCCATCCGTCTGTCCCTCCATCCGTCTATCCCTCCATCCGTCTATCCCTCCATCCGTCTGTCCCTCCATCCGTCTATCCCTCCATCCGTCTGTCCCTCCATCCATCTGTCCCTCCATCCGTCTATCCCTCCATCCGTCTATCCCTCCATCCGTCTGTCCCTCCATCCGTCTATCCCTCCATCCGTCTGTCCCTCCATCCGTCTCTCCCTCCATCCGTCTGTCCCTCCATCCGTCTATCCCTCCATCCGTCTATCCCTCCATCCGTCTGTCCCTCCATCCGTCTATCCTCTGTCCCTCCATCCGTCTGTCCCTCCATCCGTCTATCCCTCCATCCGTCTGTCCCTCCATCCGTCTATCCCTCCATCCGTCTGTCCCTCCATCCATCTGTCCCTCCATCCGTCTGTCCCTCCATCCGTCTATCCCTCCATCCGTCTGTCCCGCCATCCGTCTATCCCTCCATCCGTCTGTCCCTCCATCCGTCTCTCCCTCCATCCGTCTGTCCCTCCATCCGTCTATCCCTCCATCCGTCTATCCCTCCATCCGTCTGTCCCTCCATCCGTCTATCCCTCCATCCGTCTATCCCTCCATCCGTCTGTCCCTCCATCTGTCTATCCCTCCATCCGTCTATCCCTCCATCCGTTCTGTCCCTCCATCCGTCGATCCCTCCATCCATCTGTCCCTCCATCCGTCTGTCGCTCCATCCGTCTATCCCTCCATCCGTCTTTCCCTCCATCCGTCTGTCCCTCCATCCGTCTATCCCTCCATCCGTCTGTCCCTCCATCCGTCTCTCCCTCCATCCGTCTGTCCCTCCATCAGTCTATCCCTCCATCCGTCTATCCCTCCATCCGTCTATCCCTCCAACCGTCTGTCCCTCCATCCGTCTATCCCTCCATCCGTCTGTCCCTCCATCCGTCTATCCCTCCATCTGTCTTTCCCTCCATCCGTCTGTCCCTCCATCCGTCTATCCTCTGTCCCTCCATCCGTCTGTCCCTCCATCCGTCTGTCCCTCCATCCGTCTATCCCTCCATCCGTCTATCCCTCCATCCATCCGTCTGTCCCTCCATCCGTCATCCATCCGTCTGTCCCTCCATCCGTCTGTCCCTCCATCCGTCTATCCTCCATCCTCTATCCATCTGTCCCTCCATCCGTCTGTCCCTCCATCCGTCTGTCCCTCCATCCGTCTGTCCCTCCATCCATCTGTCTATCCCTCCATCCGTCTATCCCTCCATCCATCTATCCCTCCATCCGTCTGTCCCTCCATCCGTCTATCCCTCCATCCGTCTGTCCCTCCATCCGTCTATCCCTCCATCTGTCTATCCCTCCATCCGTCTGTCCCTCCATCCGTCATCCCTCCATCTGTCCCTCCATCCGTCTGTCCCTCCATCCGTCTGTCCCTCCATCCGTCTGTCCCTCCATCCGTCTATCCCTCCATCCGTCTGTCCTCTCCATCCGTCTGTCCCTCCATCCGTCTGTCCCTCCATCCGTCTATCCCTCCATCCGTCTGTCCCTCCATCCGTCTGTCCCTCCATCCGTCTATCCCTCCATCCGTCTGTCCCTCCATCCGTCTATCCCTCCATCCGTCTGTCCCTCCATCCGTCTGTCCTCCTCCATCCGTCTATCCCTCCATCTGTCTATCCCTCCATCCGTCTGTCCCTCCATCCGTCTGTCCCTCCATCCGTCTATCCCTCCATCCGTCTGTCCCTCCATCCGTCTGTCCCTCCATCCATCTCCATCTGTCTTTCCCTCCATCCGTCTGTCCCTCCATCCGTCTATCCTCTGTCCCTCCATCCGTCTGTCCCTCCATCCGTCTGTCCCTCCATCCGTCTATCCCTCCATCCGTCTGTCCCTCCATCCGTCGATCCCTCCATCCATCTGTCCCTCCATCCGTCTGTCCCTCCATCCGTCTATCCCTCCATCCGTCTTTCCCTCCATCCGTCTGTCCCTCCATCCGTCTATCCCTCCATCCGTCTGTCCCTCCATCCGTCTCTCCCTCCATCCGTCTGTCCCTCCATCCAGTCTATCCCTCCATCCGTCTATCCCTCCATCCGCCTATCCCTCCATCCGTCTGTCCCTCCATCTGTCTATCCCTCCATCCGTCTGTCCCTCCATCCGTCTATCCCTCCATCTGTCTATCCCTCCATCTGTCTTTCCCTCCATCCGTCTGTCCCTCCATCCGTCTATCCTCTGTCCCTCCATCCGTCTGTCCCTCCATCCGTCTATCCCTCCATCCGTCTATCCCTCCATCCGTCTGTCCCTCCATCCGTCTATCCTCTGTCCCTCCATCCGTCTGTCCCTCCATCCGTCTGTCCCTCCATCCCCCGCCTTGCCCTCTGGCTGCCATCTTTAGGCTGTGTTGACCTTTCACCTGTCATCTCCAATCTGGCAGGGGCCACAAAAGCCTCATCTGTACCATGCTGGCCCCTGCCCCTGCCTTCAGCCTCTGGCCCCACTCCGCTGGCCCCTACGTCTCTGTAGCCCCCGGCATGACTGGACATACCTGTCCTCAGGCAAGATACGACCCCATGTGGCACATCTGTCCATTCCAGAGGTTATCAGCTCTGATCGCCGCTATAGACTTCAACCTCAAGACTTCACCTGCTGCCCTGAGGGGCTGGATAGATGGAGCACAACAGCAAAGGAGAGAAAGAGTGAAGGGGGATAAAAGGAAGGGGCTGATGAGTGAGACAAAGTAAGAGAGGGAATGAGTTGGAAGGGGATGGATAGAGGTATGCCTGGAGGCAGGGATGAGGTGATGAGTAGCCCTCAAAACCAGGCAGGCATGTGGAGACCACCACAGGCACTGTTGAGGGAGAACACAAGGGCTTTCAGGTATGTGTCAAACATGGATCAGCATGCTCACAGTTCTCCAATACTTCTCCACGCTACACAGTGACATGCTTTAGCTGCCCCACAGACATCCTCTGGAAAAGTTCCGCAAGGTAGTGAGGTGTATTCTGACTGCTGGTTTGACACATTGATTGTTGTTTAATGTGTAAGCTGCGCCTTTTCTTTCTGTCTGTTCGTCTGTCTTTCCTTTTCCTTTCTTTTTCTGTCTAAAACATCTTTCTTCCCCTTTCTTTCTGTCATTACTCGCTTCACTTATTGCTTATTAACATACCTGTTAATTAGTGCTGAGTGATTAGTGCTTTTTGAGGTTGGTTCGGTTTCAGTTATTTTTTAAAAATGTTTTATTAAATGCATTATGAAATAATGGCATGAAAATGATGAGAGCCTTATAATGGAACCTCGAACGCCAAAAATAGTGAACATTCAATTGCCAAAACACTGGAAATACTCCACTGTCTCTGTCAGGTCCACATAGAACAATAGAAAAGTACTATGAAATAATACAATATTTCAGTTACATATCATTTCTTATTCCATCATCTCATCTCTCCTCAAGCAGTAGCAGCCAGCCAGCCTGACAACCATCCAACATTATATCTGTTCTCCCCATACTGTCTTTAGTCCTCATATTTAACTAGGCTAGCCTGCGTTAGTATGCTGGAGAGCTGTGACAATAATTGTACTCGTTTTTCAAAGCAGATCTATTATTTATTTAACCTTTATTTAACTAGGCAAGTCAATTAAGAACAAATTCTTATTCACAATGACGGCCTACCCCGACCCCGACGATGCCAGGGTCTGTAGTGATGCCTCTAGCACTGAGATGCAGTGCCTTAGACCACAGCACCACTAGGGAGCCCAAGGTATATGTGCTGTCTCTATCCCTTTCTCTGGTATTTCTGTTGTGTAAACTCCTCTCTCCTGCAGCAACGTATGCTGTCTGTGTGTATCTAACCTAACATAGCAGGCGTAAAAGTGTATCCATCTCTGTCCGAGCCGGAAAAGAACAGCCTCAATGGTTTATGGTCATTGTAATTAATTACTTTGTTTCTGCCGTGAAGGAGGTTGAATATTTGCTTATTGAAAACGACAACACCCTTCAGCCCAGCGTCCCATATATACTGAACAAAAATATAAATGCAACATGCAACCATTTAAAAGATATTACTGAGTTACAGTTCATGTAAGGAAATCAGTCGATTGAAATACATTCATTAGGCCCTAATCTATGGATTTCACGTGACTGGGAATACAGATATGCATAGCTTTTTTTTTTTTAAGTAGACGCGTGGATCAGAAACCTGTCAGTATCTGGTGTGACTACCATCTGATCCAGAGCATCTCAAACATGCTCAATTGGTGACATGTCTGGTGAGTATGCAGGCCACGGAAGTACTGGGACATTTTCAGCTTCCAGGAATTGTGTACAGATCCTTGAGGCAAGAGGCTGTGCATTATCAAGCTGAAACATGATGGCAGATGAATGGCACAACAATGGCCTCAGGATCTCAAATCAAATCAGATCTCGTCACTGTAATCTGTGCATTAAAATTGCCATTGATAAAATGCAAATGTGTTCGTTGTCTGTTGCTTATACCTGTCCATACCATAACCCCACCACCACAATGGGACAATCTGTTCACAACATTGACATCAGCAAAGCACTCGACACCACACATGCTGTCTGCCATCTGGCTGGTACAGCTGAAACCAGGATTCATCCGTGAAGAGCATACTTCTCCAGCGTACCAGTGGCCATCGAAGGTGAGCATTTGCCCACTGAAGTTGGTTATGACACCGAACTGAAGTCAGGTCAAGACCCTGGTGATGATGTGGATGAGCACGCAGATGAGCTTCCCTGAGACGGTTTCTGACAGTCTGTGCAGAAATTCTTCGGTTCCACAGTTTCACCAGCTGTCCAGGTGGCTGTTCTCAGCCAACACCGGTGAAGAAGCATGATGTGGAGGTCCTGGGCTGGTGTGGTTACACGTGGTCTGCGGTTGTGAGGCCTGTTGGACGTACTGCCAAATTCTCTAAAACAATTTTGGAGGCGGCTTATGGTAGAGAAATTAATATGACATTCTCTGGCAACAGCTCTGGTGGACATTCTTGCAGTCAGCATGCCAATTGCACGCTCCCTCAAAACTTGACATTGTGTGGCATTGTGTTGTGTGACAAAACTGCACATTTTAGTGGCCTTTCATTGTCCCCAGCACAAGGTGCACCTGTGAAATTATCATGCTGTTTAATCAGCTTCTTGATATGCCACACCTGTCATGTGGATGGATGGATTGTCTTGGCAAAGGAGAAATGCTCACTAATAGTGATGTAAACAAATTTGTGCACAAACATTTGACAGAAATAAGCTTTTTGTGTGTATGGAACATCTTTTATTGCAGCTCATGAAACATTTATATTTTAGTTCAGTGTCATTCTTGACTTCATTTCTCTGGTGAATGATTTGATTTCTCTCTAGAGAAATTGTGTTGGGCTCACAAAAAAACCCTGAACTAAATAGAATTCAAGTAATTGAACCGACATCAGTCAATTTAGTCTTTTAATAACCAAAGAAAATACTACATTTCACTTAATCGCTCCGCACTACTGTTCATTCACTTTCTGTTTGTTTGTTTAATCACATTCGATTAAACTAAATGTATTTCTATGTGTGTGATATCATTCCTACTCTGACAGATTCCATTTCTGTTACTGGACCCTGGGTGTAGAACACAAGTCCATATGCCACCAATTGCTGCAAATTGCCCTGGACGCAGATAATCGGTGTTAAAAAACCTGGCAGAATTTGAAGCGTCATTAATTTTCCTGCCGTTTTGTTTTTGCAATGAGATTGGCTTGGCACACGGCTGGGCCGGCCTCTCATCGTGGTCTCAGACATCATAATCAGGCCCCCATAATCACACTTCCAGAGGAGGGATGTAATGTGCCTGGGGCCATGGCCAACAGCTCTCTAATGTGGGCCGCCGCGGGCCGCTAGCCTGCAGACACACGGGCCCCGAGACAGATGGAGACCGCCATTAAACACGGGCAATCACAACACAACACAGCACAACGTGCACACACAGAGCATCGCACTGTGCAGGGAGAGAGAGATGGCGAGGGAGAGAGAGGAGTGACACGGGGGGAAAGAGAAGAAGAAAGAAAGAGGAACTAACTTCACTCTGGCTTACACTAGAGTGGTAATAGAATGTTGATGCTGCCACTTCATGATCCAATTACAAAAGCAATAGACCTGCTTGGGGTTCATGTCATGAGGGTTCATGTCTATTTGAGCTCATCCCACCCATTCACACACCCTTCCCTTCTTCTGTCGGCCTATCTCAAATCTGTATTTCCCCTGCCCTGTTGTCAGTGGTGTGGTTCCTCTTCCTCTCTGTGGTCTTGGTAAGGGATTGGCTACATGGGACATAGAGAGGGGCAGTTTATCTTGTGTGGTGTATGTTTAATATAGCTCGGGTCAGTAGGATGGGAGAGTCCCTCAGCAGCACACACCACAGATAAGCTTCAGTCAGAGGGCTCCCACCCTTTCCTTCTGTTTATATCGCAATTGTCCTCTTCCAAGGACCACATTGGCCAGGGATGCTATACATACATTTTGACCTTTCCATTTCCCCTCTCTATCTCTTTTCTTCCCACTCTGTCAGGGTTTCTGTTTGTAACTCTAAACGGCTTGGTTCGTTTTCTATCCATCAGTCTGTGGACTGGACAGACTAAGAAGATTATTATATGCTATCTAATAGCAACTCCACTGTAAACTACAGTAGACAGTCATCGTCGTCGTCGCCGTCGTCGACCCCCCCCCCCCTCTCTTTCTCTCTCAAACTGTCGTATATCCTCTCTCAGCGTTACAGGTTCCTTCCTGGATTCTGGGAACATGACTACAAGTGTTTCCAGCTTTACTTCCTGAGTGGAGAGACACCCGAAGTGCTCCGGATGGGGAGTAAAACAGACCCCTTCTGTCAACAGAGACTGCAGCACTCTGCTGGCTGTGTCACTATAGGGCCAGACAGGGGCTTTATCTCAGCATGATTCATTTATTACATCTGCCTGCGTCAGGGCAGGAAAGCGACAGGTCGCATGGTAGTAAACAAACAAAGCAGGACAGGACAGACACATCACCCTTTGGACAGGACGTTGCGACCGACCAAACGAGACTAAATGAGGCCAGCGATGAGGTGACATAAGAATTCAGCTAAGAGTGTGAGAGTGTCCCTCTTCTAAACCATCAGCACTTTCTAATCAGACTTTCATTTTCAAAAATAAAACCTTCAATGTGGTCATAAATCTCTCCTCCGAGCACTCCTGGCTTTTGTGTTTTCCTTTCTCTAATTGTTCGTTGTCTTCTCATCGTAAATCTCTCAAGGAAGAGCCATTAGCTAAAATGGCTGGCTGGGATTCTGGCTGGCAAGGCACTGTGGAGGATGTCCACAAATTCACTCCAGGCACTGCTGTATACAATACAACTGCCAGGTCAAACGATACAATGTCTGGCGTGTCAGGACAAAGTTGAAAGTTCAAATTCAACATTTGGAAAGGATAGCTTCCATTTCCCTTTATTTTAACCACAGAGTTGGATTGAATTGTCACACACTAAGCACATACAGAATACTGAACCACCAAAGTCAACAGAGAGACCAAGCTGAACTTCAAGTTTCTCAGGAAAGAAGATGCTTTTATCATAGGCATCAATTATCTTAACACAGAGGAAAATATCGTCTATGGTAACATCCAGTAGGTAAGTCCGACTCTATAACAGGCCTCCTGAGCCTAGCTCTGACTGTGTGTAGTCTGCTAGTCCAGCTCCTTAATGACGAGCAGGCCTTGACTTCCTCACTGTGTTAGTAGTTAGTTGTACTGTGTTGTGAGTTTCAACTCGTGGTGCTATAACTGAATATGACTGCTAGCTCCGGGAAACCTGCGTGCAAAATACCTCTCACAATTGAATATCCTGTCTTAAGTGTTTTAGGGGCTTTTGTGTAAATAGGAATCAGTCAGTACAGCAGTAAACTGATTTCCTGTTACAAGTGCAACGGTTAACTGATGGACATGAAAAGGGACATTGGCAAAGGAATTCACTATGTCATACACTGGCAGACAAACACGAAAGGCTTGGTTCAAATGCTATTGGATTTCTCCTCCTTCTCGTTGACTAAAATTAGATCATGTTTTCAAACACCCCAATTATGGGATGACAGAAGCAAGAGACACGGTCAGGAAGTGAAATATGGTGGATGTTCTCTGAGCAATGTTTCTCATTGGTTGACCTCAAACTTTTTCAGAAATTCTCGATGTCCAATAGAATAAAGGCTATCCCTTTCATATCTGTTCCATGAAAACATGCTTTTATTGGGGGAGATTTCAAGGAAAAGATGGTGGTCAAATGGTGTTCGGGTGTTATCGGATGTGTTTGCTCAGTGTTTGTGGCTTTAGGGTGAATTATGGCCTAACAAATTCATAGAGCTGACGAGGACCAGACACTTTCTTGTGTCATTATCAGCCATTAACAACCTGACGAACTGAGGTGAAAATAAATGAAAATAAATATGACAACTGAGTTCATCATTTATTGTCCCTGTATTTGAAGGATGGATCTGAAATGGTGCCTTAAATATGATTTTGTTTTTTCTCTCTAATCGCCTAGAACAGAGGAAAGACTATGCTTCATCTCTGATCCAAATCTTATCCTGCTGTATCTAAATGTCCCACGCCTCTTATGGGTAGAAGTAATTTCCTATCAACCCTAACCCAGACCCAAACCGGAGAGTAATATCATCATTAATATGACAATTACCAGGATAAAAACCTTTTTTGTGCACTTGGTTTAAGATGGTAATATAAGTGTGGTGAATTTATGATTAATCTACAAACGCTGCCGTAATGTACCTTATTATTACTATGAATCACCTAAGAGCCAGAACCAGAGGTACAAATGACCTTAACCGTTTAATTACATCTAATTGAATTTCATTTGCTTTAAAGTCATCCTTTTGGTGTCATCTTTATGACTACGGAAGAGATGTCTGCCAAGGCATGGTGGATCCCCCCAGAGTTAAATACATACAGTGTACAGTGTTCCAGAGTTAATGGGACAGCTAATTGACAGTGAACCATAGGAGGTTAATAATAGACACTTAATTGACTCCTATCAATTTGTTACACTAGGACCATCACTGCCATCACTGCCGGGCCTCGTTCTAACATGGAGGGGAGCCAGTCTCCTTCCCAGCAAATCCAGGACTCCGCTCGAAGAAATATAGTACATATACAGAAGTATTAAATGAAATCACACGTTTTTTTACATCCTAAACCATAATTGCTTGGAGATCAGAATCCTATCCACTGGTTGTTCATCTCTGATTTAGCTCACTGTATCCTAGAGCTGTTCCACTCAGGGCACAGCACCATTTGGCCGGCGGCAAGTGTGGGACACATTTCCATAGAGCTATCTGCATTTCTCCATCAACATCCAGGAAGTGAACGTTTATTTTCTCTGAAGCCACGTAAAGGAATACTACACCCCACTATTAATTTAGAATGGTGACTATGACACGTCAGTTACTGCCCCAGGCCCTCTAGGATCAGTCCAAGGCCCCATCTAGCCTCTCAGCCCTCCAGACCCCTCCCTGTGTATATATCCATTTCAACTGATCCTGAACAATCACACAGCAGGAACAGACATGTTCCCCTGTGAGAGCCTTCGATATGCAGACGCTTACAGTGCAACCAACTGTTGGGGTCTGAGGCCGTGGGCTGAGACACTGAAACCAATTACATACTTTAGAAGCCTGTTTAAAACTCAAATACACTACAAAATTCTCAGCAGCAAAATAATGATCAAATTAAGATCCTACTTCTACATTTGTCTGAGGAGAGGCCAGACCGACTGGACAAACCGTGTGGTCATCAGACTAACCATAAAGAAAATAAATCCACTTCTCTGAGAGCACAACCCAATGCACCAATTAAACACTCGACACTCTGACTCTGCACACACTCTCTTTCCCTCTTTAATTCATGGTCATTTTATGTTTATGCACATGAGGCTGGTAGCCTCTTAATTTGATCGATTGTAAATAGTGCGCATCGGAATACAGGGATGGCAGAGGGCAATACATCACTTGGATGGCTTCAACAGTTGAAAGTGAGCTGAGAGATGAACTTTACAGGGAGAGATGCAGGCTGGCTGGGGAATGCAAGGTTTTGGAAGGTTGAGGATATTCATCAAAGCAATTATTGAAAGTGTTTTTCGCTGACATCATAGTCCCAGCTCATATATCAGGCAGTGGTGGCGTGTGTGTGACTTAGTGACATAGGCTGAGTGGAGGACATTGAGCAGTAAAAATTAGCAGGTTATCCCGGGTGAAAAATGGAACCATCAGGGGTGCCCTAAGGAGAAAGCATTTGTTATTCTAAAGAACCCCAGGTTCTGGAGTACATTTTCGGATGTTATTGTTTACATTTCAGCATTCTTGATTGTGAATGTGTCCATGTGCACTTTGTAATAGATTTATTTCCATTATGGTACTTTAGTGTTTGTTATCATTGTTGCCATTATTGTTGCTTAGCAAATAATATGCTTTCAGCAACAGGCTGACACAATAGTGGAATACTATTTACGGTATTTCATATTCTCTTGAAAGATTTTTCCAATGTTAGATAGAGAGCGAGAGATAGAGAGAGAGAGAGAGAGAGAGAGAGAGAGAGAGAGAGAGAGAGAGAGAGAGAGAGAGAGAGAGAGAGAGAGAGAGAGAGAAAGAGAGAGAGAGAGAGAGAGAGAGAGAGAGAGAGAGAGAGAGAGAGAGAGAGAGAGAGAGAAAGAGAGAAAGAGAGAGAGAGAGAGAGAGAGAGAGAGAGAGAGAGAGAGAGAGAGAGAGAGAGAGAGAGAGAGAGAGAGAGAGAGAGAAAGAGAGAGAAAGAGAGAGAAAGAGAGAGAGAGAGAGAGAGAGAGAGAGAGAGAGAGAGAGAGAGAGAGAGAGAGAGAGAGAGAGAGAAAGAAAGAGAGGTGTGTAGATACGAGTGGATAGTGCCAGGGCAGGGATTCACACGCATGTATTGTGAACACGTGAGGTGACCTGGCATGAGGAGTGTGTGTGCTGCCTGGTCCCCTGTGTGTGTTCTCTTTGTCCTACAGCAGGAAGCAGCAATCAGGAAGCAGCGATCAGGAAGCAGTGAGCAGGAAGCAGCGGATACCAGCCTCTTGCATCAGCCATCTCCGAGAGAGCAGGCTCTTCCTCAAGAGGAGAGGAGAGCGAGAAAGGGGACATGGTATCTGGCATGGCAACGCTCTCCTCTCACACACATAAATGCACACACATCCAAATGCATGCACACAAGCAGACACACACACACACACACACACACACACACACACACACACACACACACACACACACACACACACACACACACACACACACACACACACACACACACACACACACACACACACACACACACACACACACACACACACACACACACACACACACACACACACACACAGACACACTGTAGGCCGTCATTGTAAATAAGAATGTGTTCTTAACTGACTTTCCTAGTAAAATAAAGGTTAAATTAAATACTGCACAATCCCTATGGTGAGAGATAGAGAGGCGTTTGGACCCCGTATGTACAGCGGTCATGACCCCCCCCCTCTCTCTACTCCTCCAGTCCAGCTGGCCCATCTCACAGCTTGCCCTTTGACAGTAATGTTAGGGAATAACAGTGTTCTTTTACATGAGACATCTGTATGCACTGTACTGTACTCTCCAGTACTGTACTGATAATATACACCCCACCCCACCATCTGAATCGAAGATGTCGTAAACAAGCAGAAGGCCCCTCCCTCTTGGGAAGCTCCAGAGAACATCAGAGGACTCCCAGGGTCTCTACATCTACATCTACATTTGTCCTGCATGGATCGAATCCTCTGAGGCACACGCCCACTGGGCTGGCTGGGAGTCTGCTGACCCTAGCCTGAACCCGGGATATCAGGGGTTAGCCAAGGGCTAGCAGGCAAGGAGCTGGGATGGGTGTGGTGCTGGAGGTTAGCAGAGAGGAGGTAGAGAGAGGAGGGGAAGGAGGGCTAATAAACACAACAGAGGAAGCTGCATCAGGATGTATCTTTTATAGCCGGCTGGTACTTGAAGGTATCAGACCCCTCCTTTTAGCCGGCCAGATGAATCATGCATAGGGGGAATAGGTGGAAAAGATGAGATCAAGGTTTTTACAAGGTCATGGGGAGGTCAATGACCGGTCATGGCTTTTTGCGATGCTGTGTCTTCGTCGATCTCCTATCCAGTGTGAGTGGGGCATTGAAGGACTTTACATGAACACACACCCCTCCAGACAACCCTTTCCTGCCCCCCCTTCCCCCCTCCAGCACTGTCCGCTCCTGTCTGATTCCTTGTTTAATTTTTATTACAAGCCTCCTACTGGGGCCTGAACTTCTTGCCCCGTCTGAACTGGGGTGACAGCTCTCTAAATCACTGTGTTTTAGTGGAGCTGCCTCCTTTTGTATACACTTTAATCACAGGACTCCAGCAGCCAGGAATATTGGGCCCAGTGTATGGAATTCACCCCATAAAAACCAGGCAGAGGCCACTGGTGTGCTTCTCATGGCAGAATCGCTGACAGAATAACTTTTGTTTCTCCCTGAGACAGACAAGACAGTGGTTGGCGGGGTATCGGCGGGGGCTCTCTCTTTTACCGGGTTGACAATCAATCGCCTGGGATCAACAGGTTTTAGGCCGTAAACTTGAGGTCATGTCCCGCCTGGCGGAGCGTTTCCCATCTGGCGGCGAGGACGGTGACGCGGCAGCAGGGGTCGCAGGAGGCCTTGGCTTTTGTTTGTTATTTATGGTTAGTCACAGGTTTAGAAATGGTTCTGAATGATCGGAGGCCATCTCTCACACGATGCTCACCGGAGCTTCAGAGCGATTGGTTGGTCGGTTAACCATCTTGGTGTATAGTGTGTCTTTCTATGAACCACAAACTCATGTCAGATTTGTATGGTAGCTCCTTCTGAGTCTTCAATAAATATGTACACTATTAGACCCTATTTAATGCTTTGGGCACACGCAAAGTCAACCAAAAGTCAGTGATTCATACTGTGAATGATCAGATGAGCAGTCTAGCTGAACTCTCTCTAAGGCCCTCAACATTCATGGTCCAGACTGAAGCAGCTCTCAGAATACAGTAACACTGATTGCGGATTATAATTTTTTCCATGTGGCTCCTGCGGTTTTCCTGCGCTTACAGTAGAGCTAGTCCTGGTTCCCCCTTCTTCATGCCGTCACCCCAGTCCAGGATGTGATTAAATATTAGATCACTAAACTGCGTCCACAGATCAAGCGCTTTCTCCTTGTATTCCTCCCTCTCCGCAATCTCCTTCTACTCCTCCCTCTCTTCCTATGACTCCCCCATAGGAGGCTTACTTCTGCCCGGCTGGATATTTATAGTGCCTGTGTTGACATTGGACTCCGTGTTAGGGAAATAGCCACGGCTCAAAACCACAAGACAAATGGCAGACCCCGACGGGTTGTGTTCTGGTGGAAAGCTAGTTAGCTTAGCCGAGACTAGGCTAGGGCAGGTGACCTAAGGGAGGGAGAGGATGTATGACCAGGCCACAGTATATTAGGATAAAACAGGTTTATATTGAATTTGTCAGAATGACTGAGGCACTAAAGAGATATTGGATGTCGACAGCTACTTCAGGTGTTTCATCAGTTGGCAGGGAGAGAAACAAAAAATGTATCTGTTTCACCAATAGAGAATGTGTTCTGTCTTCGGAGTCAGGGGAAATGTTAGAAACTGAACTCCAATATATAACTGCATTATTCACCAGTGAGTCAAACTACACGGCTGATTGAAGTAAAGTGGTCCTCCTAAAGCTTCTAAGTCCCTCCAAATCTCATGGACGAGAGAGTAGGGACAGTCAAATGAGAATGTGTGGGGCTTTAGACTGGCAGCATCCATGAACTGGCCCCCAATGCAGAGCAGGTGCTGGCCCCCGATGCAGAGCAGGTGGTGGCTTTGATTAGGAAGCAGATCGTATAATCTCAGTGTGGGCTCCAAAACAGCTCACACACACACACACACACACACACACACACACACACACACACACACACACACACACACACACACACACACACACACACACACACACACACACACACACACACACACACACACACACACACACACACACACACAAACCACATCCGAGGCATTGCCCTGTGACAAGATATCCACACTCAAAGCCCACAGGGCATATACTGGTTGAATCAACATTGTTTCCACTTAATTTCAATGAAATTACAATGAACCAACGTGGAATAGACGTTGAATTGAACACCCACGCAAACTGTACACCTCACACACACTCTTCATAGATATGGGGCCCATTCTGACAAGAGTCAAGTTGACTTGGCATTGGGCGGGCTGGGGCAATCCAAGAAAAGCAAAGTAGACCCACGAGAGGGCTGAGGCTTTTGTGTTTGCAGAGTGTCACACTTCATCACGCGGGAATCCCATAACAGGGCCGGGAAGACATTTGAAGCTCGGGAGGGTGTGTGGGGATCGCCTCTGTGGCTACCTCTGATGTCAGCTCCAATATTCTGATTGCAAGCTATTTCCTGGATTAAGATTGTGTTTGTCGGGCGCAAGTGAAGCCGTTTGCGGTATTGTATATCAGAGAGCAGACGTCTTCATTTCGCTATCCCGCTAAGAGATCTGGGGATGATTCATTGGCAGCAAGTAAAGTCCCAAGTGTTACAGTTGTTTAATGTTACATTTCTACAAAAAGGAGTGATAGAACTCCTACTATTATTGTGATGTCACAACTTTAGGTTAGTTATCAGCTGCCAGTTTGTACTGTGCAATTCATCTTCATATTTTTTTTCTTCTGAAGTGGAATGATGAGTTCCTGTATTCTAGGCTGTCTATACTTATGACAGTTACTCGCGACAGAGTACACAGAGTAGTAAAGCATACGAAAAAAAAGAAAACAAATCAGGAAGTATCATTAGTGTTCTTACCCAGGCTGATAATCAGGACAAGGCCTTTGAGGGTGTCTCTGTAAAACATTACAAAATTGTGTTTGGCAGCATTCAGGTGACGGTAGGCACGTAGTAGTGCATGTCGTTTTCCCTGGCTGCCTTATAACTAGCAGAATGGTGTACTTTAATCGACCACATCCACTTGGCTGGCGCTTCACAAGGGGAACAGAACTGCACCCTTAATTTGATTCTGGTATTTTGGAAGGAAAATCAACGACAATTAAAATCAGGAAAATTCTCATAGAAAATCACATTTGTACTTTAGTTTCTGTTTCTCTTGTGTTGAGAATGTCCACAGCTCATGATTAATGATAAGATGATAATTCATTCATTCAATGTATGTGATTGGCTCCCAGAATCCCCATACAATCCCTGTATGGGATAGGGTTCCCTTCGGATATGAATTAACATCCACGTTTGTGCGGCATGGAGGATATCTGAGATGTATGACTGCGAGCCCCACCTAAGCATATTCACAACAGCATCATCCCCTTCAAAATTAGTCTGAGGTTTTCCACACCAAAAACAGAGCTGGAGGAGACAAACACTGATAAACACTTCACTCAAACCAATGATTTGAGAGCTTTCAGTGGAGGCAGAAAAAAGGGCGCCTTCAAGAAGGAAGACAATTTTCATCAACCTCACCCACTCGCATTTACAAAAGCATCGGCTTTTCCGCCAAATAAAATAAAGGTATAAAAGCAGGACATTTTCTGGGGGGATTTCCAGCAATCTCAATCATTGTTATCCAGCTGAGGGGCCTTTTTAAGCATCGCACTGAGATCAAACACAATTTGGATCACGTTTCCTCACATTTCTAATCAAGGGCGCATTAGCCTAAGACATTAATGAGTCTACTAATCCATTTGGGCCCCTCGTGGTAACAGTTAATTGTCTGTAAAAATGTGTACAGATCCCCATTTTGGTTGTTTACTAACTGATTTGGATGTGGTTTGGCCCTAAAGAGGCATCATTATGTTGATAGTGCATTGGAAAATGAGCCTCTTGATCGAGGAAACATCACAGTGGGGCTGAGCTAAAGATACACAGAGCTGCTTTCAAAATGTCTGTCTTTCTCGCTCACATTAAACTGTCAAATAAACATCAACAATGTTTTGGAACACTGACACAATATTCAACCAATGACGCCTTGGTGAATATTAAATAATTTCTATCAAAGTTTCTATAAGAGCTCACAAGCTGTAGAGACACTATGTGAGGGGTATGAGTAGTGTGTGCTGCTGAACTCAAATAGGAACTCTAATGGATCTCTGCCAGGTAGGCTAAATGCTGTGATGTTGTTTGGAGGGTTTCAACCACTGATATGCCTTAGTGAGGCCTGAGTCTGAGAGAGCAGGGAGTTCAACACAAACAGACCGCCAGGTGTTCTGGTTTTGGACCCTCAGCTTCTCATTGGCCAGGGGGATACACTAGGCTTGATCTGGCAGCTAATCACAAGCCACTTCTGCTTTGTGTTTGTGGCCTTATGAAGAATTGGAACCCAAATTGAGTTCTGCACAAAGTCAGAAACAAAACTCTGGAATGGCTTGAGTTTGAGCAGAGCACACTTCAGGAAGGTTACTGATACACACTACTGTAAGGGGAAATGGTTATTCAAATATGAGCACCGAGAGAAGAATAGAACCTGACTCTATTCTCTTACTGTGAATGTTTGGAAATGAAGTCTGCCCCCTGAGAAAATACAATCATTTCAAACGCTTTAAAGAGTTCAGTTTCATTGCACAGTTGACCTACAACATTGTTTGTCATTTCCCTTGTATATCCTTTGATATTTCTAATAAGTGTGTTATTTCTGTTTTCTAGATACGCACATTTTTTAGTCATTAGTGATGATATATTATCAAAACAAAATGCAAATTGATTTGGTACCTATGTATAAATTAAATCCTTGCACTAAGGTACACATGTTGTCAACATATTTCACTATTTCGAGCATCGGTGTAGTATAGGGACTGTCTATTGAAAAGTATACAAAGAGAAAAGTGTGTTTACGTTCTTGCCCCTCCATGTGCAACCTTGAGTGGCCTGTCCTGGCTCTTCATTTATCGGCCCGTGATTTCAGCCTTACTTTCTCATTACACCGAAAGATTTTTGTGTCCTTGTGCAAAAAAAAAAAAAAAAAAAAAATGTTTGTGTAATATGTGTAAATCACTTGTCATAATTTGCATGCTCTTTTAAGGAAAGGCCAATGGTGCCATTTCCTCCGCCTTGACTTCCATATTTATGCGTCTCATACTCACGTCATTCCCTATGTCTTGGTTGCACGGCCCATCAACACTTTTTCATCCCCCCCGCAACAACAAAAATGACATAAAACACTCTTTTATGCCTAAAAAAACAGAACACACTTCTTTATTGATTTGTCTGGATAATAAACTACTTAATAAACTACAGCTGATAAGTGAGGTAATTTGCATTGTTCAGAGCCGATGGGCATTATTGGGAAATGACCAGAAGCAATGAAGCTGTGTGGTGAAGAATTACCAACACAATTGGAAAATTGGTGCTGATATATTTATGAGTTTACAAAACTGAAGGACAAACAGAGTCATTGGCATTGGGCGGTGTCCTTTTGGAGAAAGGGCAGCTTTTCAACTGAGAAGGCTAAGAAAATACAGGCGGCAAGTACCATTTTCACATGATAATACCTTGTTTATAGTGTATATTGATTACATTTGATCAAAATCGTATTCATTTATCGATTTATTCACAATCAGAAAAAAAGTTCAAAAGCAATATTTAAATCATTTCCACCCTGCATTTGCAGACTGTATTTGCATGCTAAAATCAATTGGAATGATTTTAGTAATGCAATCATTTGCCTTAACGCAAGGATGATACTACCAGTGGCCTCTAGCCTACTACTGTATGTGTGTATTTCAGTGTCTGCACCACCAGGCGATACCTACACACTCACAGGGTATGGAAGGATTTCTTTAAGGGTGAAAGGAGCTCATCCTCAGGTCTGAGGCTTTGCTCCGCTTTTAAAAAGCAAAAACAGAACAAGAGAAAGGAACATAGCAAAAAGCAGTGGGTTGAGAAGATGTCTTCTTCAATTTTGTACATTCAGACAAAATCAGTTGCATTTGGCCTGCTTAGGGGCAGAAGGTGAGGGAAACACGCCCCAGCAGTGCAATTATTCTACTCTGGCACAACAACAGATAGCAAAAAGAGCATCAAAAGGTTTCCTTAAGCCACAGCCTTCCCCCAGGGAAAAAGCACAACCTGTGTGAATACCATAGCTGGATGTTTGGTTTGGGCTGTCTGTCTCTATGGCTACACGTTTATGGGGCGAGCGGGTGAGGGGTTTTATTTTCTGGACTTGTCTTGTGCTATACCCCTTTCAACCTATTTGTGGAATTTTTTAAATAGGCTAATGACTAATAATATAATGAAGCAATAAGGCATGACAACCCAGGGATTATTGTGAATAACACAGCAGGCCTGTACTAAACAATTAACACACTCAAAATGAATCATTTAAGTGAACATTGAAACAAATCATCAAATGAAATGGTATTTGTCACTTACACATGGTTAGTAGATGTTAATGTGAGTGTAGCGAAATGCTTGTTCTTCTAGTTCTGACAGTGCAGTAATATCTAACAAGTAATCTAACAATTCCCCAACAACTACCTGATACACATAAATCGAAAGGGGTGAATGAGAATATGTACATGTAAGTATATGGATGAGCGATGGCTGAGCGGCAGTAGGCAAGGTGCAATGGATGGTATAAAATACAGTATATACATGTGATATGAGTAATGTAAGATATGTAAACATTATTAAAGTGGCATTATTTAGACTGGCATTGTATAAAGTTACTAGTGATCCATTTATTAAAGTGGCCAGTGATTGGGTCTCAATGTAGGCAGCAGCCTCTCTGATTTAGTGATTGCTGTTGAGCAGTCTGATGGCCTTGAGATAGAAGCTGTTTTTCAGTCTCTCAGCCCCAGCTTTGATGCACCTGTATTGACCTCGCCTTCTGGATGGTAGCAGTGTAAACAGGCAGTGGCTCAGGTGGTAGATTATCTTTTGGCCTTCCTGTGACATCGGGTGCCGTGGGTGTCATGGAGGGCAGGTAGTTTGCTCCCAGTGATGCATTGTGCAGACCTCACTACCCTCTGGAGAGCCTTTTTTAAAAGCCTTTTTTAAATAAAATACTTTTATTTAACTAGGCAAGTCAGTTAAGAAAAAATTCTTATTTTCAATGACGGCCTAGGAACAGTGGGTTAACTGACGTGTTCAGGGGCAGAAGGACAGATTTTCACATTGTCAGCTCAGGGATTCAATCTTGCAACCTTTTGGTTACTAGTCCAACGCTCTAACCACTATGCTACCTGCTTCCCCTGCCACTGTTGCACCTTCTTCACCACACTGTTTGTGTGGGTGAACCATTTCAGTTTGTCTGTGATGTGTACACCGAGAAAGTTATTTTGAGCTTGTGTCAATTTACCAGGAGGGCAATGTATGCCAAACAAAATCCATTGATTTAAAGGTTTAACAAACCATACAACTCTATGCACAAGGAGTACTTGTAACAATTTACACAGAACATTTGACCAATTTTTTAAAATTTGAAGAGCAGTGCAGACGCAAAGTTTGGTAACAGAATGATGGAACCAACAGCACAAACCTTCATACAAGCTTTGCATCTGAGCTGTACTTCAAGGACATTTGTTTTTGTAAAATGTTCTGTGTAAATTGTTAAAAGTAGTCCTTGTGCATAGAGTTGTATGGTTTGTTGAACTTTGAAATCAATGGAAATGTATTGGCATACATCTTAAAGTGAACAATCTGAATATCAGCGTAATTCAGTTAGTGTGGAATTGGGCAGTGGGGGAAACTGAAGGGGTCATTAACTAATTCAGCCAAAGAGTTTGGGATGGCCGTCTTTGGTTGACTTTCTCATCACAACACATGCACAATCAGCATCTCCACATTTGGTTGATCATCATACAGTCCTACAGAAAACGCTCAACTGCAAATCTATTAGTTATTATGTAGTATAACATGTTATTAGCTCATCTGTAGACCTTCAGGACTGTAGAAACTTGCACCCACGCACATATATATATATAGGAGAGCTATATATATGTTTTTTTATTTTTTATATTACCGAGCAGTGCTCATTGTAATAAATGTTTTATTTTAAATCAGGCACCCCACAGGATAGCTTCATTCATAAAGGTCCTTTCATCCAGGAAGTGCTTGCTCACATGAGTTTTTGTGTATATGTCGAACTGCTGCTATGACTGGTTGCTATGCTGTACACATATTCAGAGTAAACGAAACATAGATAACATTATCCGATTATGCATTTAGGAACTGTTTATGTCTACAGAAATATTGCATAAAGAAAATGAAAGTAGTCGCGTTGATAAGGTAAACCTACATCATTGCTGTCACAGCTCTCCTGTTCTATCTACGTTTTCTAGCTAGCTAACTGAGAAGGATGTGTTGCTTGCAAACTAGATAGATATATCCTGTACTTTGTTATTTCGTTTAAGATGACGTGTGGGGGAAATAGCATGCATCGTTATTCGTTACAGAAATAAAGGTACATAACATTCTGAATACATGCAAGTAAGAGGAGCTTGCATTTCAGTATAGAACTAAATGAAATCACCCAAACATTCGTATGTTTCTGATCATAGTGACACGGCTTTTTACATAGTTGCACCTTCATGGAGTGAATGCATTCATCCCTCTGACTGTATTGTTGCAGTGGGGGCAAAGACAGCTGTTATAACATGATGCAATGTGTTGCTGCTGGGCACCAGATAGTAGCGCTGGCCAACCTGCGTCCTGCTAACAAGGGTGAGATGTCACCTGTTTTCCCTCCTGTATGTGTGTGTGGGTACTTAAAACAAAATTCAAATATTGGTCAATGTTTCCCCTAAGAGATGTGCCTTGACAAAGTGGAAGAGTAATACTGTAAATGAATGGACTTCTGTTATCCATCCCCTGTGTTAGATGAGTTGGACAGCTACATGTATCAGACGGTGGGGCACCAGGCCATAGACCTGTATGCTGAGGCTATGGATCTGCCCCTGTACCGACGCACCATCCAGGGCTCCAGCCTCGACACTGGGAGAGACTACAGCCAGACAGAGGGAGACGAAGTGGAAGACCTCTACCACCTACTGAACATGGTTCAGGTAAATCTCAACATGGAGGAGAGTGAGTGGTGACTTGGGGACAGATAAGAGGAGTTGCATTGCTAGTGTTTTAGCAAGATGAGGCAACAGCAAATTAGTTTGCTAAAGTGACTATAAGACCAACATATTTACTCTGCAATCAATTATTAGAAGTAGACTAGTCTGTTGATATCAAGGACCCCCTTTATACAATGCCATACAGTCTCATCAGACATACTTGTGACTACACTTCAAGGTTCAGAGAGAGCTACGCAAAGCTACATGACATTTGTCACAGTCTATGAGCCAACTATCAGCCTATCATCACTCTCTGGTATAGGGAGGTTATCTGACGGTGGTAGTGTGGTGTAGGGAGGTTATCTGACAGTGGTAGTGTGGTGTAGGGAGGTTATCTGACAGTGGTAGTGTGGTGTAGGGAGGTTATCTGACGGTGGTAGTGTGGTATAGGGAGGTTATCTGACAGTGGTAGTGTGGTGTAGGGAGGTTATCTGACGGTGGTAGTGTGGTGTAGGGAGGTTATCTGACGGTGGTAGTGTGGTATAGGGAGGTTATCTGACGGTGGTAGTGTGGTGTAGGGAGGTTATCTGACGGTGGTGTTGTGGTATAGGGAGGTTATCTGACGGTAGTGGTGTGGTATAGGGAGGTTATCTGACGGTGGTAGTGTGGTATATGGAGGTTATCTGACGGTGGTAGTGTGGTGTAGGGAGGTTATCTGACGGTGGTAGTGTGGTGTAGGGAGGTTATCTGACGGTGGTAGTGTGGTGTAGGGAGGTTATCTGACGGTGGTAGTGTGGTATATGGAGGTTATCTGACGGTGGTAGTGTGGTGTAGGGAGGTTATCTGACGGTGGTGTTGTGGTATAGGGAGGTTATCTGACGGTAGTGGTGTGGTATAGGGAGGTTATCTGACGGTAGTGGTGTGGTATAGAGAGGTTATCTGACGGTAGTGGTGTGGTATAGGGAGGTTATCTAATGGTAGTGGTGTGGTATAGGGAGGTTATCTAACAGGTGTGGTATAGGGAGGTTATCTAACAGGTGTGGTATAGGGAGGTTATCTAATGGTAGTGGTGTGGTATAGGGAGGTTATCTAATGGTAGTGGTGTGGTATAGGGAGGTTATCTAATGGTAGTGGTGTGGTAAAGGGAGGTTATCTAACGGTAGTGGTGTGGTATAGGGAGGTTATCTAATGGTAGTGGTGTGGTATAGGGAGGTTATCTAATGGTAGTGGTGTGGTATAGGGAGGTTATCTAATGGTAGTGGTGTGGTATAGGGAGGTTATCTAACGGTAGTGGTGTGGTATAGGGAGGTTATCTAACGGTAGTGGTGTGGTATAGGGAGGTTATCTAACGGTAGTGGTGTGGTATAGGGAGGTTATCTAAAGGTAGTGGTGTGGTATAGGGAGGTTATCTAATGGTAGTGGTGTGGTATAGGGAGGTTATCTAACGGTAGTGGTGTGTTATAAGGAGGTTATCTAACGGTAGTGGTGTGATATAGGGAGGTTATCTAACGGTAGTGGTGTGATATAGGGAGGTTATCTAACGGTAGTGGTGTGATATAGGGAGGATATCTAACAGGTATATAGGGAGGTTATCTAACAGGTGTGGTATAGGGAGGTTATCTAATGGTAGTGGTGTGGTATAGGGAGGTTATCTAATGGTAGTGGTGTGGTATAGGGAGGTTATCTGATGGTAGTGGTGTGGTATAGGGAGGTTATCTGAAGGTAGTGGTGTGGTATAGGGAGGTTATCTGATGGTAGTGGTGTGGTATAGGGAGGTTATCTAATGGTAGTGGTGTGGTATATGGAGGTTATCTGACAGTGGTGTGGTATAGGGAGGTTATCTGATGGTAGTGGTGTGGTATAGGGAGGTTATCTGATGGTAGTGTTGTGGTATAGGGAGGTTATCTAATGGTAGTGGTGTGGTATAGGGAGGTTATCTAACGGTAGTGGTGTGGTATAGGGTGGTTATCTGAAGGTAGTGGTGTGGTATAGGGAGGTTATCTAATGGTAGTGGTGTGGTATAGGGAGGTTATCTAATGGTAGTGGTGTGGTATAGGGAGGTTATCTAATGGTAGTGGTGTGGTATAGGGAGGTTATCTAACGGTAGTGGTGTGGTATAGGGAGGTTATCTAACGGTAGTGGTGTGGTATAGGGAGGTTATCTGATGGTAGTGGTGTGGTATAGGGAGGTTATCTAATGGTAGTGGTATGTTATAGGGAGGTTATATAATGGTAGTGGTGTGGTATAGGGAGGTTATCTAATGGTAGTGTGTGTGGTATAGGGAGGTTATCTAATGGTAGTGGTGTGGTATAGGGAGGTTATCTAATGGTAGTGTTGTGGTATAGGGAGGTTATCTAATGGTAGTGGTGTGGTATAGGGAGGTTATCTAATGGTAGTGGTGTGGTATAGGGAGGTTATCTAATGGTAGTGGTGTGGTATAGGGAGGTTATCTTACGGTAGTGGTGTGGTACAGGCAGGTTATCTAATTGTGTTGTGGTATAGGGGGGTTATCTAACAGAGGTGGTGTGGTTTAGGGATGGTAACTAACGGTAGTGGTGTGGTTTAGGGAGGTTATCTAATTGTGTTGTGGTGTGGTATAGGGAGCTTATCAAACGGTAGTGGTGTGGTATATGGAGGTTATCTGACGGTGGTGGTGTGGTATATGGAGGTTATCTAATGGTGGTGGTGTGGTATAGGGAGGTTATCTATGGTAGTGGTGTGGTATAGGGAGGTTATCTGACGGTGGTGGTGCGGTATAGGGAGGTTATCTGACGGTAGTGGTGTGGTATATGGAGGTTTTTTTTTTATCTGACGGTGGTGGTGTGGTATAGGGAGGTTATCTGACGGTGGTGGTGCGGTATAGGGAGGTTATCTGACGGTGGTGGTGCGGTATAGGGAGGTTATCTGACGGTGGTGGTGTGGTATATGGAGGTTATCTGACGGTGGTGGTGCGGTATATGGAGTTTATCTGACGGTGGTGGTGTGGTATATGGAGGTTATCTGACGGTGGTGGTGTGGTATATGGAGATTATCTGACGGTGGTGGTGCGGTATATGGAGGTTATCTGACGGTGGTGGTGTGGTATATGGAGGTTATCTGACGGTGGTGGTGTGGTATAGGGAGGTTATCTGACGGTGGTGGTGCGGTATATGGAGTTTATCTGACGGTGGTGGTGTGGTATATGGAGGTTATCTGACGGTGGTGCTGTGGTATATGGAGATTATCTAATGGTGGTGGTGTGGTATATGGAGGTTATCTGACGGTGGTGGTGTGGTATATGGAGGTTATCTGACGGTGGTGCTGTGGTATATGGAGGTTATCTGTGGTGGTGTGGTATATGGAGGTTATCTGACGGTGGTAGTGTGGTATAGGGAGGTTATCTGACGGTGGTGGTGCGGTATAGGGAGGTTATCTGACGGTGGTGGTGCGGTATATGGAGTTTATCTGACGGTGGTGGTGTGGTGTAGGGAGGTTATCTGAATGGTAGTGGTATATGGAGGTTATCTGACGGTGGTGGTGCGGTATATGGAGGTTATCTAGGGAGGTTATCTAGTGGTGTGGTATAGGGAGGTTATCTGATGGTGGTGGTGTGGTATATGGAGGTTATCTGACGGTGGTAGTGTGGTGTAGGGAGGTTATCTGACGGTGGTGGTGCGGTATATGGAGTTTATCTGACGGTGGTGGTGTGGTATAGGGAGGTTATCTCGGTGGTATATGGAGGTTATCTGACGGTGGTAGTGTGGTATATGGAGGTTATCTAATGGTGGTGGTGTGGTATATGGAGGTTATCTGACGGTGGTAGTGTGGTATAGGGAGGTTATCTGACGGTGGTGGTGTGGTATATGGAGGTTATCTGACGGTGGTGGTGTGGTATATGGAGGTTATCTGACGGTGGTGGTGGTATAGGAGGTTATCTGACGGTGGTGGTGTGGTATAGGGAGGTTATCTGACGGTTAGTGTGGTATAGGGAGGTTATCTGACGGTGGTGGTGTGGTATATGGAGGTTATCTGACGGTGGTGGTGTGGTATATGGAGGTTATCTGACGGTGATAGTGTGGTATATGGAGGTTATCTGACGGTGGTGTGTGGTGGTGACGGTTAGTGTGGTATAGGGAGGTTATCTGATTGTGGTGGTGTGGTATATGGAGGTTATCTGACGGTGGTGGTGTGGTATATGGAGGTTATCTGACGGGGGTGGTGTGGTATATGGAGGTTATCTGACGGTGGTGGTGTGGTATATGGAGGTTATCTGACGGTGGTGGTGTGGTATATGGAGGTTATCTGACGGTGGTGGTGTGGTATAGGGAGGTTATCTGACGGTGGTGGTGTGGTATAGGGAGGTTATCTGACGGTGGTGGTGTGGTATAGGGAGGTTATCTGACGGTGGTGGTGTGGTATAGGGAGGTTATCTGACGGTGGTGGTGTGGTATATGGAGGTTATCTGACGGTGGTGGTGTGGTATATGGAGGTTATCTGACGGTGGTGGTGTGGTATATGGAGGTTATCTGACGGTGGTGGTGTGGTATAGGGAGGTTATCTGACGGTGGTAGTGTGGTGGTTATCTGCGGTGGTAGTGTGGTATATGGAGGTTATCTGACGGTGGTGGTGTGGTATATGGAGGTTATCTGACGGTGGTGGTGCGGTATATGGAGGTTATCTGACGGTGGTGGTGTGGTATATGGAGGTTATCTGACGGTGGTGGTGTGGTATATGGAGGTTATCTGACGGTGGTGGTGTGGTATATGGAGGTTATCTGACGGTGGTGGTGTGGTATATGGAGGTTATCTGACGGTGGTGGTGTGGTATATGGAGGTTATCTGACGGTGGTGGTGTGGTATATGGAGGTTATCTGACGGTGGTGGTGTGGTATATGGAGGTTATCTGACGGTGGTGCTGTGGTATATGGAGGTTATCTGACGGTGGTGGTGTGGTATATGGAGGTTATCTGACGGTGGTGGTGTGGTATAGGGAGGTTATCTGACGGTGGTGGTGCGGTATATGGAGGTTATCTGACGGTGGTGGTGTGGTGTAGGAGGTTATCTGACGGTGGTAGTGTGGTATATGGAGGTTATCTGACGGTAGTGGTGTGGTATATGGAGGTTATCTGACGGTGGTGGTGTGGTATATGGAGGTTATCTGACGGTGGTGGTGCGGTATATGGTTTATCTGACGGTGGTGGTGTGGTATATGGAGGTTATCTGACGGTGGTGGTGTGGTATATGGAGGTTATCTGACGGTGGTGGTGTGGTATATGGAGTTTATCTGATGGATGGGTTATCTGACGGTGGTGGTGGTGTAGGGAGGTATATGGAGGTTATCTGACGGTGGTGGTGTGGTATAGGGAGGTTATCTAACGGTAGTGGTGTGGTATATGGAGGTTATCTGACGGTGGTGGTGTGGTATAGGGAGGTTATCTGACGGTGGTGGTGTGGTATAGGGAGGTTATCTGACGGTGGTGGTGCGGTATAGGGAGGTTATCTGACGGTGGTGGTGCGGTATATGGAGTTTATCTGACGGTGGTGGTGTGGTATAGGGAGGTTATCTGACGATGGTAGTGTGGTATATGGAGGTTATCTGACGGTGGTGGTGCGGTATATGGAGGTTATCTGACGGTGGTAGTGTGGTGTAGGGAGGTTATCTGACGGTGGTGGTGCGGTATAGGGAGGTTATCTGACGGTGGTGGTGTGGTATATGGAGGTTATCTGACGGTGGTAGTGTGGTGTAGGGAGGTTATCTGACGGTGGTGGTGCGGTATATGGAGTTTATCTGACGGTGGTGGTGTGGTGTAGGGAGGTTATCTGACGGTGGTGGTGTGGTATATGGAGGTTATCTGACGGTGGTAGTGTGGTATATGGAGGTTATCTAATGGTGGTGGTGTGGTATATGGAGGTTATCGGTGGTAGTGTGGTATAGGGAGGTTATCTGACGGTGGTGGTGTGGTATATGGAGGTTATCTGACGGTGGTGGTGTGGTATATGGAGGTTATCTGACGGTGGTGGTGCGGTATAGGGAGGTTATCTACGGTGGTGGTGTGGTATAGGGAGGTTATCTGACGGTGGTAGTGTGGGAGGTTATCTGACGGTGGTGGTGTGGTATATGGAGGTTATCTATGGAGGTTATCTGACGGTGGTGGTGTGGTATATGGAGGTTATCGGTGGTAGTGTGGTATAGGGAGATTATCTGACGGTGGTGGTGTGGTATATGGAGGTTATCTGACGGTGGTGGTGTGGTATATGGAGGTTATCTGACGGTGGTGGTGTGGTATATGGAGGTTATCTGACGGTGGTGGTGTGGTATATGGAGGTTATCTGACGGTGGTGGTGTGGTATAGGGAGGTTATCTGACGGTGGTAGTGTGGTATATGGAGGTTATCTGACGGTGGTGGTGTGGTATAGGGAGGTTATCTGACGGTGGTAGTGTGGTATAGGGAGGTTATCTGACGGTGGTGGTGTGGTATATGGAGGTTATCTGACGGTGGTAGTGTGGTATAGGGAGGTTATCTGACGGTGGTGGTGTGGTATATGGAGGTTATCTGACGGTGGTAGTGTGGTATATGGAGGTTATCTGACGGTGGTGGTGTGGTATATGGAGGTTATCTGACGGTGGTGGTGTGGTATAGGGAGGTTATCTGACGGTGGTAGTGTGGTATAGGGAGGTTATCTGACGGTGGTGGTGTGGTATATGGAGGTTATCTGACGGTGGTGGTGTGGTATATGGAGGTTATCTGACGGTGGTGGTGCGGTATATGGAGGTTATCTGACGGTGGTGGTGTGGTATATGGAGGTTATCTGACGGTGGTGGTGTGGTATATGGAGGTTATCTGACGGTGGTGGTGTGGTATATGGAGGTTATCTGACGGTGGTGGTGTGGTATATGGAGGTTATCTGACGGTGGTGGTGTGGTATATGGAGGTTATCTGACGGTGGTGGTGTGGTATATGGAGGTTATCTGACGGTGGTAGTGTGGTATATGGAGGTTATCTGACGGTGGTGCTGTGGTATATGGAGGTTATCTGACGGTGGTGGTGTGGTATATGGAGGTTATCTGACGGTGGTGGTGTGGTATAGGGAGGTTATCTGACGGTGGTGGTGTGGTATATGGAGTTTATCTGACGGTGGTGGTGTGGTGTAGGGAGGTTATCTGGTGTGGTATATGGAGGTTATCTGACGGTGGTGGTGTGGTATATGGAGGTTATCTGACGGTGGTGGTGCGGTATATGGAGGTTATCTGACGGTGGTGGTGTGGTTTATCTAGGGAGGTTATCTGACGGTGGTGGTGTGGTATATGGAGGTTATCTGACGGTGGTGGTGTGGTATATGGAGTTTATCTGACGGTGGTGGTGCGGTATATGGAGTTTATCTGACGGTGGTGGTGTGGTGTAGGGAGGTTATCTGATGGTGGTGGGTGGTATAGGGAGGTTATCTGACGGTGGTGGTGTGGTATAGGGAGGTTATCTAACGGTAGTGGTGTGGTATAGGGAGGTTATCTGACGGTGGTAGTGTGGTATAGGGAGGTTATCTGACGGTGGTGGTGTGGTATAGGGAGGTTATCTGACGGTGGTAGTGTGGTATATGGAGGTTATCTGACGGTGGTGGTGTGGTATATGGAGGTTATCTGACGGTGGTGGTGTGGTGTAGGGAGGTTATCTGACGGTGGTAGTGTGGTATATGGAGGTTATCTGACGGTGGTGGTGTGGTATAGGGAGGTTATCTGACGGTGGTGGTGTGGTATAGGGAGGTTATCTGACGGTGGTGGTGTGGTATATGGAGGTTATCTGACGGTGGTGGTGTGGTATATGGAGGTTATCTGACGGTGGTGGTGTGGTATATGGAGGTTATCTGACGGCAGTGGTGTGGTATAGGCAGGTTATCTAATTGTGTTGTGGTATAGGTAGGTTATCTGATTGTATGGTGTGGTACAGGCAGGTTATCTGATGGTTGTGGTGTGGTTTAGGGAGGTTATCTGATGGTAGTGGTGTGGTACAGGCAGGTTATCTAATTGTGTTGTGGTATAGGTAGGTTATCTGACGGTAGTGGTGTGGTTTAGGGAGGTTATCTAACGGTAGTGGTGTGGTATAGGAAGGTTATCTAACGGTAGTGGTGTGGTATAGGAAGGTTATCTCATTGTGTTGTGGTATAGGTAGGTTATCTGATGGTGTGGTGTGGTACAGGCAGGTTATCTAATTGTGTTGTGGTGTGGCATAGGGAGATTATCTGACGGACAGTAGTTCGGGGTTGCATGTGTGTTTAACACACTCCTGGCAGATAAAGCTTACCTGACAGGAGAAAGCTACCTGGACACACAGTCACTCTTCAGGAGAAAAGCTCTCCGCCTGTCAGCACAAACAGCCTGTCCACGTGTACTTGATCCAACGTAGCTAACACCTTTTTCTCTTGCCAATCTCACACGCACAAGAGCAGCATCAAATTTATAGGGGCTTGCTTTCTGGTTTCTGTTTCTCTCTCTCTGTCTCTCTCTTTTATTCTCTCTCTGTCTCTCTTCCTCGCTCAGTCTCTCTCTCTGTCTCTCTCTCTCTCTCTCCCTCGCTCAGTCTCTCTCTGTCTCTCTCCCTCGCTCAGTCTCTCTCTGTCTCTCTCCCTCGCTCAGTCTCTCTCTCTCTCCCTCGCTCAGTCTCTCTCTCTCTGTCTCTCTCTGTCTCTCTCTCTCTGTCTCTCTCTCTCTCTGTCTCTCTCCCTCGCTCAGTCTCTCTCTGTCTCTCCCTCGCTCAGTCTCTCTCTCTCTCTCTCTCTCTCTCTCTCTCTCTCTCTCTCTCTCTCTCTCTCTCTCTCTCTCTCTCTCTCTCTCTCTGTCTCTCTCTCTCTCTCTCTCTCTCTCTCTCTCTCTCTCTCTCTGTCTCTCTGTGTGTGTCTCTCTCTCTCGCTCAGTCTCTCTGTGTGTGTCTCTCTCTCTCTCTGTCTCTTGCTCTCTCTCTCTCTCTGTCTCTCTGTCTCTGTCTGTCTCTTGCTCTCTCTCTCTCTCGCCCAGTCTCTGTGTGTGTCTCTGTCTCTCTCTTGTTCTCTCTCTCTCTTTATATACATATATATTTTATTTAGACTATTTTCTAAATTGTAGAATAGTAGTGAAGACATCAAAACTACGAAATAACGCTTATGGAATCATGTAGCAACCAAAAAAATGTTAAACAAATCAAAATGTATTTCATATTTGAGATTCTTCAAAGTAGCCACCCTTTGCCAGCTTTGCACACTCTTGGCATTCTCTCAACCAGCTTCACCTGGAATGTGTTTTCAAGAGTCTTGAAGGAGTTCCCACATATGCTGACACCCCTGTTTTTAATACCTTTCAATATGTCACTTTGTGAGGATAACTGCTCTGAATCGTTTTCCCCAAAACAATTTAAATTGGAGAACACATTGGGAGGGATCTTAGACCATTCCTCCATTCAGAATCCTTCTAGATCCTTAATATCCTTTGTTTGTGCTTATGGACTGTGCTCTTCATTTCAAACCACAGGTTTTCAATGGGTTTCAAGTCCGGAGACTGAAATGGCCTTTGCAAAATGTTGATTTTTGTAGCCAATGAACCATTTCTTTGTGGGTTTTGATGTGTGCTTGGGTTTATTGTCTTGTTGGAAGTTCCACTTGTGACAAATGTTCAACCTCCTGACAGAGGCGACCAGGTTTTTGGCAAAAATATGCTGGTACTGGCCTGGGTAAAGTTCATGATGCCGTTGACCTTAACAAGGGCCCCAGGACCAGTGGAATCAAAATAGCACCATAACATCAAAGATCCACCATAGTTTTCAGTAGGTATGGGGGTTATTTTCAATTTATGCATTCATTTCGACATCAAACCCACCACTGGTGTGCTTGACCAAAGAGCTCTATTTTCTTTCTCGCTCTATCTCAGTGTCATTATTCTCACAAGGGGAGGGTACTATACTTTTGAAAAAAGTGGTGTTAGTAAGTTGACCCCTATCTGTTTGCATTTATTTTATTAATAAAAAAATAAAAATCTCTTTCTCTGAGCAATTTTAGAAAAGAATATATATACATTTAAAAAAAAGACTGTAAAATATTGGTCTGTATTTGCATGATTTATTTTATACAGTCTTTTTGCTCATCTTTATCAAACAATAGTGTCAATAATTATGGACCCCATTGTATGTGTCATAGTCTTTACACCCCTCACCCTACTCTTTACACCCCTCACCCTATTCTGTCCCTGGTCTGTGATGGCTGGCTCTGGGATTGCTAGGTTTTGCTCATTTCCTATTTCCAGGGCAGGGCTGACGTGACCCCGTCCCTTGTTAGGGCCAAAGGCCAGGCCAACAGGGCCCAGCAGACAGCCAGTCCTCACTGTGTTTATCTCTCTCACAGTTAACCATGGAGGGCACAGACCTGCAACCTAGAGCCCAACCGATATATTGGTTCACTGATATTATTGGCTGATATTAGCCTTTTAAAGATGTATTGGTACCGGATGATAATTTGATAAATAAGATGAAAAAAGGGAATTACATGCTGATCTGAACACTTGTGGTCATTCTCTTTGTGTCATTGTTGTCACAAAGTATGAAATCAACATTTGAAGCTTAGTTATTGTTCAATTTCTCTTCTGGATGGCAATTTATTAGAATTCAGTTGTGGAAAAATGACACTTTTTCATTTCCTCGCTGTAAAACAGTATATCGGCAGATACAGTGCCATGAAAAATTATTCTTCACATTTCTTCACATTCACATTCTTCACATTTCATTGTGTTACAAAGTAGAATTACATGATTTAATTGTAAAAATACACAAAAAGCTTTAATGTCAAAGTGGAAGTTTTTGACAAATAAAAAATTCTGAACTAGAATATAGTTGTTGCATAAGTATTCAGCCCCTTTGTTTATGCAAACATACATTAGTTCAGGAGTATAATCTGGCTGAACAAATCGCATAATAAATTACATGTACTCACTGTGTGTGAAATAATACGTGTTGGCATGGTTTTTGAACATCTGTAAGGTCCCTCAGTCAAGTATTGAATTTCAAGCACAGATTAAACTACAAAGACCAGGGGGCTTTTTGAAAGCCTCATAAAGAAGGGCAGTGATTGGTAGATGGGTAACAATAACAAATCCGACATTTGAGTATCTCGTTAAGCATGGTCAAGTTAATAATTACGCTGTGGATGATATATTAAATCACCCAAACACATCAAAGATGCAGTCGTCCTTCTGAACTGAGCTGCAGTACAGGAATGAATGTTACCATGAGGCAATTGGTGATTTTCAAAACAGCTACAGGGTCTGTGATGGTAGAAAACTGAGGATGGATCAACAACATTGTAGTGACTCCACAATAATGACCGAAATGACAGAGTGGAAAGAAGAATAGAAATATACAGAATTTGCAAGGTGCTGTATATCAGTATCGTTAAGTTTTGTCTTTAAGTAAAGAGCAATACTCACTCTCCATGCAATTTGTCTTCAGAAATATGTTTTCTAATTGGGGTGGTTTGTTATTGCACCCTATTATGAGATTTACATTGATAGTCAGATACGTTTGTTTAGTTAGTGAATTTTCTGGATCCAGCCTATATTTTTGAAGTATCTCTCTGTATGTCAGTTATGGGTTCTGTGAAAGTACAATCGCTTCCTCTTGAATATCCAGTTGATTCAAAGGTGTGTTTTTTATTCACCTTAGGTTTAGTGCTGATTGTGTTGCAGCGAAGAGGAGTCCGATAATTAGCTGTTAAATCACCCTCACAGGGAAAGAGCAGTTTTAGCATATAAAATGTGTTCTGTTTTGGAAGTGTGATATTTTGAAAGATTCATCCTAGCAGTTTGAATTAATTAGATGTTATTAAAATCTATTTGGCAAATGACACTTGAACATAGATGAAAGCATTTATTTTTTGTTGAAACTGTGATGAATCTGAGTAAATCTGTTTTTCTTCCTCCCTCTTCTCTTGAAATCCTTGAAGTTCCACAACTCTGCTCATAACATGAGCCAACAGTGCCACCTATGGACCAATCCCATGCTTTGCCTAACCAAACCAAACTCACAACTCCCTTCGGTCTCTCACATGGGATAATTTTCAGTGGAAACATTGTCAATGGGAGAAAAATGCCCAATTATGATATCCCCCCCAATCCCAACAGTGGTGATAATCGCAGAGTGACAATGTGCCCTCTTGCCTAGCCCCCCCGATGCGCGTCTGTGTATGGTCCGCTGTCTGTGAAGTGTGTAACCCGATAGACACGCGAGCCATAACATACCCCGGCCCATCCTGCCATGGCTTTGATCTTTGAACCTGGCCTTTGAGGAGGAAAAATAACTGTCTTCTCAGAGGCAGAGGGGATCTTTCACTCCGTCCTCAGCGTGTGTATGTGTGTGTGTGTGTGTGTGCTGATTATAAAGCTGTCTGACGCCCACAGATCTGATGGCTCCTTTTCCCCTGCCCTGCCTAGCATATGTCTCATAAATCAGACCACAGATTGAATGTCAGCATGTCACTCTCTATCTTATATCTCACCGTGAGGGGTTCAGTGTTTTGAGAGGAAATCGTTTTTGATGTCAAAGTGTCTGTTCAGTTTAGAACTAAACATTCAAAATTCATAACTTGTATAATGCATGGATGATGTTTCCATATGTTTTTCTGTAATATTCTTGTCCAGTAAATGGATGGAGCACACAGCATTAATAACATACAATCAGGTGAAGTTATGATTCTTCTCCAATCAGCTCTGCAACCAGAGCTGTTGCCCTGGCCTCACCTTCGCCTGTCCTCCTGTCCTGTACATCAATACTGTACACGCTTTGGAGGGCGGTTGGCTTGGCCATGCTGCCGTGATTAAGATCAACAGTGTCAGCCACCCCTGGCTGAAAAGCCCACCCCCCCACACCCCCTCCCTGCAGGCCTGGGGAAAGGTTCATATTAGTCATCTCACATCCCTCAAGTTCTTCATCCCCTCTTTTCTGCTCTGACACACTGGCTCTTTATGCCTGGTGACACTGTGCGAGAGAACAGGAGAGGATGAGGAGAGGGAGGGAGGCAGGGAGAGTGTCCCTTGAAGGATAGGTCAGAGGCCCTAGGTTACGTAATAGTATGTTTCTATCTTCATCCTCCACACATGGTGCTATAAGCATTAGCTTCTATCTCTAATATCCTGGCTTGTTCAAACTTCACATGCTGCAGTTTTCTATGTTGGGGTTTTGAGTTCAGCCTAGTATGGTTCTCAATCAGAGGCAGGTGTCGTTAGTTGTCTCTGATTGAGAATCATACTTAGGGAGCCTGGGTTTCACTTTTGAGTTGTGGGTGTTTGTTTCCGTGTGAGTGTTTGTTGCCACACGGTACTGTTTCGGTTTCGTTCGTTTCACGTTTATTGTTTTGTAGTGTTCAGTTTATGTCTTTAAATAAACATTATGGACACTTACCACGCTGAGCATTGGTCCTCCGATCCTTCTCGCTACTCCTCCTCAGAAGAGGAGGAAGAATGCCGTTACAAAGATGTCAACTGCAGTTCAATGACCCTGCGACCTCTGAACTAATCAGTGAAAACAAAAGGTTCCAGCTCATTAGGCTGATGTGGAACAATAGACGATATTAATACCTAGGCTTTTCATTATGAACTGTCTAATTAGCAGCAACATTTCTGTCACATTCCTGCCCTGGCCCTGTGTTGGATGAAATGTTACATTCAGATCTTATTTCCTGCCATGTAATTAATCAGCCTTTTCAGGAACACAATGCTTTCAAACATGGTTATTACTGAGTGATAGCCTATCCCAGGGGCGGAGTAGGCTACTTTTTTTCCTTCCCTTTTTATCAAGCCAAATGCTCAAGATGTCACGGAAAAATACTGGAGAGCGCCAGGCTCCAGTCCCCTTTGGCCTTTGTAGATGTTCAAACATTCCCTTCTGTTGGTGCGTGTTAAAACACCACATTTCTTGCAAGATAATCCCTGTGTTAAACACACAGACACACTCCCCATCCCAGCGTCACCCTCCACTCCATTATCGACAGCAGCCGACTGGGCTGGGCCCTCCGAGATTGGAGGGGGGAGTCGACCGTACGTCCACAAGTCCAAACATAATTTTTCTCTGTTTTTACCTCCCTCTCTCTCTCTCTCTCTCTCTTTCTCTTCTTTTTCTCTTCATATCTGGATTCTATTGTGTTGTCGTCATAGCCTTTTCAGAAGCCTTTAGAAGCCTGGTGTTGCGTTGCTGCAGGTGCCGTAGTGGAGAGGTCCTGCTGTGAGGTGTAGAAGAGAGGAGAGAAGGAGGAGAGGAAAGAAGAATGGAACAGGCGGAAGAGTCTGGTGTTGAACTTGGAGCCCTGTGTTATCGATTAGGGGGCCAAAGTGTTAGGAGTCAGTCGCTACAAAGCACAGCGGTGTGTTGTAAGGGTAGAAAATCAAGCACACCCCTACATCCTTACCAGCACAGTGGCGTGTTAGGCACATGGGGGGCTCAAAGAAAATGGATTTCTTTAAAAAGCTGCTTAATGCATAAATCACGACTGGTGAGGTCACAGAGAGGCTTTATGAGATAGGATCAATAAGAAGACTAATGTGAGAGTCCTGTACCTGTGATGTGGGGCAAAGATGCATTTTCTTCCCCTTTCTCAGAGGTATAATTAGTGGTGTGGTAGAAGCATTAACAATGGATAATGCTCTTCAAAAGTTAATTGATATATCCCAATTAGTTTCATGCTTTTTTCAGGACAAGTGTGGGCTGGCGGTGTGTCTAGTCTAGCTTGTCTCATGTTCTTCTAATAAGGCTAGTAGCATTGCCTAGATTCCTATTAAACCAGAGTACAGCCGGGCACTCACTGCCTCGGTCTCCTTCTAGCTGTGATAACCCATTGTGATCTTTTCCTTTGGTCTGAGACTGACTGCTGACTGGAACAGTGACAGTCAGTGGGGTGAGATTGTGGGTTGTTTTGCACACGAGGAAGGATAGCATTACCGTTGAGATAATGGGCGTCTGTATTGTTCTCGCCCCTGTGTGGAAGCGGCGGGACAGGATCTATTAGAACCAGGCATGTTTCCCTCAGACCCAACCGACATAGCTAACGGAACAGTCAGTCCCACACAAACATTAGATAAAGAGCCTAGCCTGAAGCCTTTGTAATTTGTTTGTATTTTTCTGCTTAATGTACTTTGCTCAATCTTGTTTAGTGATGATGGAAACAGATAGCCTTATCTTGGCTTGCCAAGGGCAGGAGCTGCTAAGGCTGGTTGGGTGAACATTGTTCCAAATGGAGGATTTTCCCCCCTGGCCACAGAGATGGATTGTAGACATAGCTCAGAGTTATTTGCATCAGATTGCTCAGGACTAGGCTAATATTTTCTTTTGGGCACTCTGTTTAAGAGTGGATGTTACACTTACTTTCATGGATAGTGTGTGTGTGTGTGTGTGTGTGTGTGTGTGTGTGTGTGTGTGTGTGTGTGTGTGTGTGTGTGTGTGTGTGTGTGTGTGTGTGTGTGTGTGTGTGTGTGTGTGTGTGGACTGTGAGTCACTCACACATGGTGTTCTGAGTTGTTTGATTGGTTAAACCACCAGGGAGTCTGAGAGTTGATCATTTTCTGTTGCTTTTTTCACTACCCTTTTCTCCAGTTTCCCTCTGAGATCCACTGATAAAAGAAGAGTTAATCACCCTCGTGAAAAGTAATGACCCATTAGCATAAATCAGACCCTCATTGCTTCATTATCAGTTCTCAGCCATTTCAACAATTTGACGAGAGAGCTGGCTAAATAATAAAAAGTCATTGGAGCAGAGACCGTCCGTCTAAAACAACAGCCGTTTCACACAGATACAAAAACACCCAGAGGCTCCTTTAGCCCAGAGTGGTCGGAGAGCACCCTGTTGTGAAGAAGTCATTCACCTTTTTATAGCTAGCTGCCTGTCGTCGGTCAGGCCCAGAAGTATCTCAGTCTGCCTTTCCCTCCTCCCTCCCTCCCTCTTGTCTGTCCGACCCGGTGGCTGAGGGTCAGTCGAATAGCTCTTAGTCAGTCAAGTCCCACCAACCATCTCCCCGAAAATGAAGCAGACTGACTTTTATGTTTTGTTTTGCAAAGCATTCCCTGAAATAAATATTTGTGGCAGCCCCCGTGCCTCCTGCAGCTAAAGCCATAACCAGCAGAAGAAAAACACTGTCTGGAGTCTGGAGTGTGTAAAACCTGCATCACAGTCATATTTCCCCCCGCTCTCTCTGAAGAGGGAGGGGGCTGGGAGACTACCACGATGTCTGAGGCCCAGAACGTGAAGGGAGGCCAAGTGGTCCCAAGATGTTTGGTTGTATCCTGACTGAGTTTTTTCCCAATTGACAACCTCAGCAAGAAAGCATTTGCATCTTGGAGGGGAGCCGGATGGAGAGGAGCACGTGAAGCCTTGTTGTTAGGTGACACCGGTTGCCATGGTGCGTTATGATTCTTTATGAACCCTCCTGCAATCTCGCTGGCTGGAAGCTTCCCAGATATCCGTCTCCCTGTCTTGGTGTCTCAGACAGTCCCACCTCACCTCAGCCAACTGAGAATGTTTCAGTGACAGAGAGGAAGGATTAAGGTTTGTTTTATGCCCTGCGGAAAAGGAGAGTCACGTCAGGCATTTGTTTATCAGGGCATGTTGTCCTGATTCTTTCTGGAGGGATGCAGATGGAGATGCCGGCTGTCTGGAACTGGTTGCAACATATCCTGTGTTGACCTGAAAATTCTCCATTTTGATCTCTTATCCGTGAATTGCAAGGATTCATATAAAAAAAGAGTTGATAAACCCCTATACCTTTTCCCACAACTTGCTTCCCAGCGTTTAGTTAGTTTTCCATGCATGTTGATATGGAAACCCTTCTTGGCCCTGTTTGCTGCTGAATCCAAGGCTTTGTGCTTGGTTTGGCTCAGACTCTCTGCCTGCCTGCCTGCCTGGCTGTCTGACGTCTGGGCCTCTGTTTACGTAACCATATATATTTAAGAGGAAACTCGTGAAACGTTAATCTCTCTACTTTTTAACCCTGATGAAATTCTACGTTTTCCAGCTGTGCGGTGTGGCATATTTATGCACCGGCCCTATCGGTGAACACAGCTCTGTCACTGTTAATGAATCACAGCACTGCGAGTGTGTGTGTGTGTGTGTGAGTGTGTGTGTGTGTGTGTGTGTGTGTGTGTGTGTGTGTGTGTGTGTGTGTGTGTGTGTGTGTGTGTGTGTGTGTGTGTGTGTGTGTGTGTGTGTGTGTGTGTGTGTGTGTGTGTGCGCGCGCGCGCACTGCAGGCTAGAAGACTCAACAGTAACAAGCTGAAATGGCCCTCCAAAAAAGCTCTCCCCTGTCTACAAACACCTCAGTGTGAATGTGTTGAAAGTGAAGTGTTGCGTCTTCTTTTCCTCCAGAATCCAACCCATAACAGTCTGGTCATCGTTCTGAGGCTGATAGGCGTCACTCATTGTGGTGACAGTGACGAGACAATGGACAATGTCATATCCCTCTATTCAGACCACACCTGGCATTAGAGACTTCTCTGAGGACCATAGTTCCCCCTCTTATGAAACTCACTGACTCACTCTGTCCCACATCATCCCTGGGACTCGCCTGGACCGTGTACAAGGCCGGCTATATGAACATATAGTTTTTTTTCATCCGTTCTTTTCTTTACTGTTGAGGAATGACTCATGGTGTGTCATGGAGGGAACACAAAGGAAGGGCCTGTCTGTCAACAGCTGCTCCTAACAGCCAGCTTCTCCAATTTACAGAAGGGAACATCTCAGAGTCTGAACCACTGAAAAGTTTTTAGTTTGAGTATGTTTTACGAAGATGTTCACAAAGACAGTATTCCCTATGGACAGCTTTTTAGTTATTATTGTTTTCTTGGTCCACATTTGGGATGATAAACCTCACCACCGTGCATATTGTGGTTGTTAGTATTTGTGCAAATGTTCTTGTTGGTATACCATAATATACACCCAAATCAGGGTCAAGGTTTTAGTCTTCCATGCCCATATTGTTTCAAGTTTTAATGTCACATGTTCATGTACAGTTAAATGCCTTTCTTGCCAGCTCTAACCTCAACAATGCAGTAATTAATAATGTAGTAGTAAAAATAACAAGGTAGAACAAAAACACACAATATATAAACATAAGAGATAAGAACATGATAAAGTAAGTAAGCACCGCCGATAGATCCACGATAATTGAGAATTTCAATAAGCATTTTTCTACGGCTGGCCATGCTTTCCACCTGGCCACCCCTACCCTGGTCAACACTGCACTCCCCCACAGCAACTTGCCCAAGTCTCCCCTATTTTCTCCTTCACCCAAATCCAGATAGCTGATGTTCTGAAAGAGCTGCAAAATATGGACCCCTACAAATCAGCAGGACTAGACAATCTGGATCCTCTCTTTCTAAAATGATCAGCTGACATTGTTGCAACCCCTATTACTAGCCTGTTCAACCTCTTTCATATAGTCTGAGATCCACAAAGATTGGAAAGCTGCTGTGGTCATCCCCCTCTTCAAAGGGGGAGACACTCTAGACCCAAACTGCTACAGACATATATCTAGCCTACCCTGCCTTTCTAAGGTCTTTGAAAGCGAAGTTAACAAACAGATCACAGACCATTTCGAATCCCACCTTACCTTCTCCTCTATGTAATCTGGTTTCCTAGCTGGTCATGGGTGCACCTCAGCCACGCTCAAGGTCCTAAACAATATCACAACCTCCATCGATAAGAGACAATACTGTGCAGCTGTATTCATAGACCTGGCCAAAGCTTTCGACTCTGTCAATCACCGCATTCTTATCGGCAGACTCAACAGCCTTGGTTTCTCAAATGACTGCCTCGCCTGGTTCACCAACTACTTCTCAGATAGAGTTCAGTGTGTTAAATCGGAGGGCCTGTTGTCCGCATCTTTGGCAGTCTCTATGGGGGTGCCACAGGGTTCAATTTTCGGGCCGACTCTTTTCTCTGTATACATCAATGATGTTGCTCTTGCTGCTGGTGATTCTCTGATCCACCTCTACGCAGACGATACCATTCTCTATACTTCTGGCTCTTCTTTGGACACTGTATTAACTAACCTCTAGACAATCTTCAATGACATACAACTCTCCTTCCATGGCCTCCAACTGTTCTTAAATGCAAGTAAAACTAAATGCATGCTCTTCAACCAATCGCTACCAGCACCTGCCCGCCCGTCCAGCATCACTACTCTGGACGGTTCTGACTTAGAATATGTGGACATCCACAAATACCTAGGCTTCTGGTTAGACTGTAAACTCTCCTTCCAGACTCACATTAAGCATCTCCAATCCAAAATTAAATCTAGAAACGGCTTCCTATTTCGCAACAAAGCATCCTTCACTCGTGCTGCCAAACATACCCTTGTAAAACTGACTATCCTACCAATCCTGGACATCGGCGATGTCATTTACAAAATAGCCTCCAACACTCTACTCAGCAAATTGGATGCAGTCTATCACAGTGCCATCCGTTTTGTCACCAAAGCCCCACCACTGTGACCTGTATGCTGTCGTTGGCTGGCCCTCGCTTCATATTCGTCACCAAACCCACTGGCTTCAGGTCATCTATAAGTCTTTGTTAGGTAAATCCCCGCCTTATCTCAGCTCACTGGTCACCATAGCAGCACCCACCCGTAGCACGTGCTCCAACAGGTATATTTCACCAGTCACCCCCAAAGCCAATTCCTCCTTTGGCCGCCTTTCCTTCCAGTTCTCTGCTGCCAATGACTGGAACGAATTGCAAAAATCATTGAAGCTGGAGACTCATATCTCCCTCACTAACTTTAAGCACCAGCTGTCAGAGCAGCTCACAGATCACTGCACCTGTAAATAGCCCACCCAACTACCTCATTCCCATACTGTTATTATAATATATTTTTTGCCCCTTTGCACCCCAGTATCTCTACTTGCACATTCATCTTCTGCACATATATCACTCCAGTGTTTAATTGCTAAATTGTCATTATTTCGCCACTATGACCCATTTATTGCCTTTTCTCCCTTATCTTACCTAATTTGCACACACTGTATATATACTTTTTTTATATTGTGTTATTGACTGTATGTTTGTTTATTCCATGTGTAAGTCTGTGCTGTTGTTTGTGTCGCACTGCTTTGCTTTATCTCGGCCAGGTCGCAGTTGTAAATGAGAACTTGTTCTCAACTAGCCTACCTGGTTAAGTAAAGGTGAAATAAAAATACGAAATACAGGGTCAGTTCCAGTGTGTTGGAGCGCCAGTGTGCTTGGTTTGTAGGGCCCTGTGACTGCATAGAGATGGTGCAAAAATGAGAATAGAATACAGTCGTTTCTGGCCCTGTCCTGAACCATCTGACCTATCCTGTTACATACAGCCCACTGCTTTACACTTGAACCCAAACTGCCGTTTCTCCTCACCTCCATCACAACCCAGAGAGCGCTGTAGGTAGGTCACCTAGCTAGCCTAGCTGGGGTTGTGTTGTGTAGGGAGGGAATGGTAATGATGCTGATAACACAAATAAACAGCATAGCAATTTCCTCCATCCCACTGTAAGGCTCCTGTGACTGTCACATCCATGACCACAGAGGTGTCTGATCACACCCCTAACAAGGCCCCTGGAGGGTTGTCCCAAATTTGATTAAGCACAAATTGCTTGAACCCTACGCTTTTACACCCAGACCTCCAGCGCAGCACACATCGTCATAACAGAACAGGGGGCCCCCCTGTGTTACCCACGTGTAGCGGAGCACGGGAGAACAATCCCATTTCATTAGAACAGGCCCAGAGCAGAGCTGATATAATGGAGCCTGGGCCATTAAAACCATGTTGTGTCCAGTCACTCACTGATGGAACTATTGGGGGGGTCCGTATGACAACAAGGACACGCCGGGGCACGTGATGGTGCACGTACTATGTGCCCCTGAGCAAACTGTCATTCAAGGCACTTTAATTAATTGATCAGGTCGTCTTCCTGCCTAGTCGTGCTATGAGGCTGGGGCAGAAACACTAACGTGCAGGAAGGCACATAAACACCGTGAGCCTGGAGAAAAGACTGACTGTGTAAATAACTGCTTCTGTATGGTATTACAGTAATAACTGTTTTTAGCTAATCGTTCAGTGCAAAGGCGAACTTGCTTTATTGAATACCAGATATCTAGTGATTTTATGATAGTTACTATGGTTAATGGCTAATAGTCTGAATCGGAGGACACAGGCCCTTTGGATTAGGCCTAATTTAGAAAAAAAATCTCTCTGGAGTCTTGAGAATGTCATTAAGACTTAGTTTTGATCATCTACACAATCATTTAATGAGCGTTCTTGATGTACTTAATGAATCTGTGAATGTTTAATATTTTATAGCTTCCTAATTGCCCTGTTTTCTATGAATTACTTTGGCCTATTAAATATGAATCCAGATGGAGTGATATGATGGATAACATAAAGTACCCTGTTTCAAATCTCAAATGGAAATGGATGGTCTGTTTGATGTTCAGTAGAATACTGCTCTTACAGAATCAGGTTTCACTTTGTAAGGGCTAATGCTACGTAGTTTCAATCAAGTTCCAGACTTTGCTTGTGCATTTTGTCCCTTGCATTTATATAGAATTGTATTTGTGTCATTGATTCTTAGTAGCAGTAGTGGTCGTAGCAAACCTTATTATACCCGGGGGAAATTAGTTTTGCAGCACTGTTCCACTCAAGACACTTACAGACAGAATTTGGGATAAAAGTTGGTCTGTTAATATTGATGCAAAACTTGATGAATAAGAATTCAGGAGAAGTGTTGACTCATCGAGCATTTAGTAGAAGGAGTAGATCAACAACGTGCTACGTGATAGGCTTGCCTCTGTCTTTCAGGTCATATCTCTGTATCTGCTCTTAGACTATAGGCCTAGCTATGCCTATGAATACAATTGAATTACACTCGGATGGTCCAACGTATGTATATATATAATTACAATGTATATCACACACGTTGCCTTGAAATAGAGTTTAATTAGTGTATCACTTTTTGGATGAAGCATGTCTGGCAGCCTTAGTCTTCTGAGCCGTTTATAATTCAGCCCAGTCCATCCATTTTCATGGGGAATGTTTGGGGGGAGGTTTCCTTTAATGAATTTGACAATTTGACGAACAGAAGTTAATGACTGTATGGGGCTTAGTACCCTGATGGGGATGGCTGTGGGCCTGAATGTGCCTGTGATCCAAGCCATATATCCTAATTAAATGCCTTTAGTTTCTTGACGACTATAGCTAGACTAGACAGGCTTTTGTTTAGTCTGCCCCTGGTGGGGGTCCTTGGGGTCCTTCCGCACACCAACAGTCATGGAGGAGGAACAGAGAGCATTGTGGGAATGGTCTGAGGTAGCAATGACATGGTGTCGTTGTAGCTAGATTTTCGGAATAAGCAGAATACCCATGGCAAAGTCTAATGTCCAATAACTCATTTTAACTGAATGTGTATTAATTGTATTGCTATACGTTTTTGACAGTCACAATAGGTTTATTGCGTTATAATTCCAATAGTAGGATATCTTTCTGGGAAAATATGTGCTGTAATTTATAGTACCTTTATTGTATATTCTACCCACAGTCCCAATGGGTAACACAATCCAAACATCCTTCAGCCAGATATCACTTCAAGTTTTTAGCAAACATATAGTTCATGATCCATCTCACTCTTTTTCAGGTATTATCCAAGTATGAAATATTTAGTTAAATGTGTCAAGCAGCATGAAATCAGAGTTTGTGTTTTTACAGTGTCATGAACACTTCTGCAATATCCGTCTCTGTAGATGTATGTATTCACACACGCCTCACAATTATTCCCTCTGCCTGCTTTGCTTTCCCACAGCGGATGAGAAAGAATGTCTAGAATTTGCTCAATCCAAGTCGTTCAGTTTGTCCAGCGCAACGCTAGCCCCCTCTTATTCCTGGCAGTCTCGAAGATAGCTATAATGGCGGCGAAAGCAAAACGTCATCCAAAAATAACTCTCTCCAGAGCTTTAAGTAAAAGTTATTTTTTGCATACGGTCTAGAGTTAGAGCCGGAGAGTCTACATTTAAAAAAGGGGGTGTGAGATGTCTTCTCAATGTCCAGAATGGATTGCTAAAGTGGCTATTATTGCCTTTTTGTGATAATTATATCTGTGACGAAGCTACGAGCCATGTAGTTAAAAGAAAACCCACTTCATTGTTACTTGATGATTCAGGCCTCAGAGGGCCCACTTTTAATGTTATGTCTGCCTCTGGCTCCCTGAAGGACAGAGGGGAAAGGAGAGGCATTATACTGTGTTGTTTAATCAGGCCCTGCCAAGTTTACAGCTCAATGACCCAATCACATTGTCAACAGTTAGACACCCCTCGGAGACTGGCCTGTTCTCTACACACTTTTTCTCTTTCTCCCTCTTTCTCTTTCTCTCTCTCTCTTTCTCTCGTTCCATCTTTCTCTTTCTCTCTCTCTCCCAAGCTTCGTTTGTCTCTTCAGGAACTGACATGTTTTTGAGGAAAAGGTTATCATGTCATTAGAAAACAGCCCTGCGGCCTACGTAGGGTAATAGGACAGTGCCTCCAGCCTCTTGGCTCTGTGCAGTGCTGCAATGTTATCAGTCTGGACTAATTATTGTCACAGAACTCTGAATTTCCAGAGATTGAGTTGTATTCTACATTACATTTTACACTGACTATAGTGACTTGCTGTACTGTATGTGTTTGGGCCCATTTCACAGTGCAATGACACTCAGTAGGCAGTAAAAAATCCATCACACACATACCCTAGCCTATCCCTGTACTACCCTAGCCTATCCCTGTACTACCCTATCCCTGTACTACCCTAGCCTATCCCTGTACTACCCTAGCCTATCCCTGTACTACCCTATCCCTGTACTACCCTAGCCTATCCCTGTACTACCCTAGCCTATCCCCTGTACTACCCTATCCCTATCCCTGCTACCCTGTACTACCCTAGCCTATCCCTGTACTACCCTAGCCTATCCCTGTACTACCCTAGCCTATCCCTGTACTACCCTAGCCTATCCCTGTACTACCCTAGCCTATCCCTGTACTACCCTAGCCTATCCCTGTACTACCCTAGCCTATCCCTGTACTACCCTAGCCTATCCCTGTACTACCCTAGCCTATCCCTGTACTACCCTAGCCTATCCCTGTACTACCCTAGCCTATCCCTGTACTACCCTAGCCTATCCCCTATAGTCCCTGTACTACCCTAGCCTATCCCTGTACTACCCTAGCCTATCCCTGTACTACCCTAGCCTATCCCTGTACTACCCTAGCCTATCCCTGTACTACCCTAGCCTATCCCTGTACTACCCTATCCCTGTACTACCCTAGCCTATCCCTGTACTACCCTAGCCTATCCCTGTACTACCCTAGCCTATCCCTGTACTACCCTATCCCTGTACTACCCTAGCCTATCCCTGTACTACCCTAGCCTATCCCTGTACTACCCTATCCCTGTACTACCCTAGCCTATCCCTGTACTACCCTAGCCTATCCCTGTACTACCCTAGCCTATCCCTGTACTACCCTAGCCTATCCCTTTATCCCTGTACTACCCTAGCCTATCCCTGTACTACACTAGCCTATCCCTGTACTACCCTAGCCTGTCCCTGTACTACCCTAGCCTATCCCTGTACTACCCTAGCCTATCCCTGTACTACCCTAGCTTATCCCTGTACTACCCTATCCCTGTACTACCCTAGCCTATCCCTGTACTACCCTAGCCTATCCCTGTACTACCCTATCCCTGTACTACCCTATCCCTGTACTACCCTAGCTTATCCCTGTACTACCCTAGCCTGTCCCTGTACTACCCTAGCCTATCCCTGTACTACCCTAGCCTGTCCCTGTACTACCCTAGCCTATCCCTGTACTACCCTAGCTTATCCCTGTACTACCCTAGCCTATCCCTGTACTACCCTAGCCTATCCCTGTACTACCCTAGCCTATCCCTGTACTACCCTAGCCTGTCCCTGTACTACCCTAGCCTATCCCTGTACTACCCTAGCCTGTCCCTGTTTGCCTGTGTGTGTTTATGTGTGCACCTCTCCCTCCTTGTCCCCTCGTTCTGCCCAGGGACTGGTGTGTGTGTGTGTGTGTGTGTGTGTGTGTGTGTGTGTGTGTGTGTGTGTGTGTGTGTGTGTGTGTGTGTGTGTGTGTGTGTGTGTGTGTGTGTGTGTGTGTGTCCCAACACACACAGACAGTATATTATTTATCTGATTAGCTGACACATCTGTGTGGAGCTCTGTGCAGTGCGGCAGCTGAGCAGAGCAGCGTCAGGCCCAAGGCAGGGCATGGATTTCATTTTAAAAAGTATCAAAGGTTTACACGCCGCTCGCTTTAATCAGCATGTTTATCAGGCAGAGAGAAATTGCAGGAAGGACCACAGGGAGAAGGGGGGGTTATCTTAAGGACCAGTAGCCTGGGAAATTGATAATGGCTACAAGGTAATTTACTGGCAACTTGTGCATCCCTCCACCGCGCCGCTGCCGAGGCCGGCCCCTCATTCTAATTACAGGCCATGTAATGCACTAATGAAGCTGCGGGGTGTGTGTGTGTGAGTCTGTGTGTGTGCTCTGTGCCAGTCTGGAGTGATTTCATGAGCTTGAGATTGAATACATCTCTGGGCTGTGGGTGGATGGGTGGGTGGGGAGGCCAGAGCTTGAGATTGAATACGTCACTGGGCTGTGTGGGTGGGTGGTGGGGAGGCCAGTGCTTGAGATTGAATACGTCACTGGGCTGTGTGGGTGGGTGGGTGGTGGGGAGGCCAGTGCTTGAGATTGAATACGTCACTGGGTTGTGTGTGGGTGGATGGGGAGGTCAGTGCTTGAGATTGAATACGTCACTGGGCTGTGTGGGTGGTGGGGAGGCCAGTGCTTGAGATTGAATACGTCACTGGGCTGTGTGTGGGTGGGTGGTGGGGAGGCCAGTGCTTGAGATTGAATACGTCACTGGGCTGTGTGGGTGGGTGGGTGGTGGGGAGGCCAGTGCTTGAGATTGAATACGTCACTGGGCTGTGTGTGTGGGTGGGTGGTGGGGAGACCAGTGCTTGAGATTGAATACGTCACTGGGCTGTGTGTGTGGGTGGGTGGTGGGGAGGCCAGTGCTTGAGATTGAATACGTCACTGGGTTGTATGTGGGTGGGTGGGTGGTGGGGAGGCCAGTGCTTGAGATTGAATATGTCGCTGGGCTGTGTGGGTGGGTGGCCAGTGCTTGAGATTGAATACGTCGCTGGGCTGTGTGGGTGGATGGGGAGGTCAGTGCTTGAGATTGAATACGTCACTGGGCTGTGTGTGGGTGGGTGGTGGGGAGGCCAGTGCTTGAGATTGAATACGTCACTGGGCTGTGTGGGTGGGTGGGTGGTGGGGAGGCCAGTGCTTGAGATTGAATACGTCTCTGGGCTGTGTGTGTGTGGGTGGGTGGTGGGGAGGCGAGTGCTTGAGATTGAATACGTCACTGGGCTGTGTGTGGGTGGGTGGTGGGGAGGCCAGTGCTTGAGATTGAATACGTCACTGGGCTGTGTGTGGGTGGGTGGTGGGGAGGCCAGTGCTTGAGATTGAATTGGAATTGGGTGTTAGTTAGATTACTTGTTGGTTATCACTGGGCATTGTCGGAACTAGAAGCACAAGCATTTCGCTACACTGGGCGCATTTAACATCTGCTAACCATGTGTATGTGACAAATAAAATTTGATTGGATTTGATTTGATTTGAATACATCTCTGGGCTGTGTGTGTGGGTGGGTGGTGGGGAGGCCAGTGCTTGAGATTGAATACATCTCTGGGCTGTGTGTGTGTGGGTGGGTGGTGGGGAGGCCAGTGCTTGAGATTGAATACGTCACTGGGCTGTGTGTGTGGGTGGGTGGTGGGGAGGCCAGTGCTTGAGATTGAATACGTCACTGGGCTGTGTGTGGGTGGGTGGTGGGGAGGCCAGTGCTTGAGATTGAATACATCTCTGGGCTGTGTGTGTGTGGGTGGGTGGTGGGGGAGGCCAGTGCTTGAGATTGAATACGTCACTGGGCTGTGTGTGGGTGGGTGGTGGGGAGGCCAGTGCTTGAGATTGAATACGTCACTGGGCTGTGTGGGTGGGTGGGTGGTGGGGAGGCCAGTGCTTGAGATTGAATACGTCTCTGGGCTGTGTGTGGGTGGGTGGTGGGGAGGCCAGTGCTTGAGATTGAATACGTCACTGGGCTGTGTGGGTGGGTGGGTGGTGGGGAGGCCAGTGCTTGAGATTGAATACGTCTCTGGGCTGTGTGTGGGTGGGTGGTGGGGAGGCCAGTGCTTGAGATTGAATACGTCACTGGGCTGTGTGGGTGGGTGGGTGGTGGGGAGGCCAGTGCTTGAGATTGAATACGTCACTGGGCTGTGTGGGTGGGTGGGTGGGGGAGGCCAGTGCTTGAGATTGAATACGTCTCTGGGCTGTGTGTGGGTGGGTGGTGGGGAGGCCAGTGCTTGAGATTGAATACGTCACTGGGCTGTGTGGGTGGGTGGGTGGTGGGGAGGCCAGTGCTTGAGATTGAATACGTCTCTGGGCTGTGTGGGTGGGTGGGTGGTGGGGAGGCCAGTGCTTGAGATTGAATACGTCACTGGGCTGTGTGTGTGTGGGTGGGTGGTGGGGAGGCCAGTGCTTGAGATTGAATACGTCACTGGGCTGTGTGGGTGGTGGGGAGGCCAGTGCTTGAGATTGAATACGTCACTGGGTTGTGTGTGGGTGGGTGGTGGAGAGGCCAGTGCTTGAGATTGAATACGTCACTGGGCTGTGTGGGTGGGTGGGTGGTGGAGAGGCCAGTGCTTGAGATTGAATACGTCACTGGGTTGTGTGTGGGTGGGTGGTGGGGAGGCCAGTGCTTGAGATTGAATACGTCACTGGGCTGTGTGGGTGGGTGGTGGGGAGGCCAGTGCTTGAGATTGAATATGTCGCTGGGCTGTGTGGGTGGGTGGTGGGGAGGCCAGTGCTTGAGATTGAATACGTCGCTGGGCTGTGTGGGTGGATGGGGAGGTCAGTGCTTGAGATTGAAAATGTTGCTGTGTGGGTGGGTGGGGAGGCCAGTGCTTGAGATTGAATATGTCGCTGGGCTGTGTGGGTGGGTGGGTGGGGAGGCCAGTGCTTGAGATTGAATATGTCGCTGGGCTGTGTGGGTGGGTGGGGAGGCCAGTACAGCCTCCCTCCAGAGTCTGTGTGTGTGGCTATCTCCCAAGATGAATGTGATGTGAAAAAGTATCTGATTAATATTTAGCAGTGTGACAGACACATTAGTCCAATATGATGTATGTGTTTAATAGATTATGTCAACGAGGTGATGCTGTGTTTTGGAGCTTGGTGTTGGTAGATGTGTGGTCTGTGGTGGGATATTAGGAGTCTATTAGGAGTCTGGAGGACAACATGTCTGGAGGACACTCCCTAACTACTAACTTTTGTTTTCCAGACTGGTCTCCCTGACTCACTCAGTAGCACAGTGAGTCCTTTTGCAAACTGACTAGCTTAATACTTAACTGGGTCAGTTCTGTCTGATGTGATGTGGTCTCACTGAAGAGTCTGTGTGAGTGCGTGCTCAGTTCTGTCTGATGTGATGGGGTCTCACTGAAGAGTGTGTGTGAGTGCGTGCTCAGTTCTGCCCTATGTAAAGGTCGCTGACCTTGCAGTGTGGTCGGACAGTTCCATGTCCAGTTCACACAAAGTTACTGATAAGAAGCAGACTGGCTCTGCTGCTCCAGTGTTAGTGTTGTTGTTCTGATGCTCCGGCTCCAGCCAGGCCCAGACAGCCAGGCCCAGACAGGACGAGGAGTTCACCCCCCCTCACTAGGGGATGTGTGCAGGGCCAGGAAAGCCTTGATATGACCATCATGTAAACATCCCCACCTATCTGATGGAGGGAAAGAACACTGTTTTCTGTGTGTGTGTGTGTGTGTGTGTGTGTGTGTGTGTGTGTGTGTGTGTGTGTGTGTGTGTGTGTGTGTGCGTGTGCGCGTGCGTGTGCGTGCGCGTGCGTGCGTGCGTGGACATCGTTCTCTCATGGTGTCCTCTCTTTTTGTTCTTCAAGTGATATTTAGGTGGTTATGTGACCTTTTGGCTCAATTAGATCATCAGCAGACATCATCATCACTCTGTGACTTGTTGAAATAAACACTCATATGACGGAACAGGAAACCGTTTATGGTAGAGCATGGCGCTTGTAACGCCAGGTTAGTGGGTTCGATTCCGGGACCACCCATACGTAGAATGTATGCACACATGACTGTAAGTCGCTTTGGATAAAAGCGTCTGCTAAATGGCATATATTATTATTATTATTATTATATAACGTTTCCTAAAGGAAGATTTTCCTCCTCCTTCCCTCTCTTCTCTTCACAGGAAAAGGAGGATGTCGAGGCGGTGTCTGTAGGGGCCATTCTTTCAGACTACCAAAGAGTACGAGTGGAAAATGTGTAAGTAGAACAAGTGTGTACGCACACAAACACACACACACACACACACATAACTACATGCCTGAGAGACACTGCATTCCAAACAAAGATGATGTACATATGTTTACTCCATGATGTTCAGTCTAGCTGTATTTTTATGGTACAGTTGTATTACCAGAATGGCCAATGGCTTACTTACGTAATGGGAAACAATGTATTGTTATACACGACATCAGAAAGGACTATACAGTAGGACATTGGATACAGGTGAAAGGGTTTCTATGAGAGTACCTTTGGGAGAGGCCTAGAATGGGCCTCTCTCTCGCTCTCCCTCTCTCTGTCACTGTGGTAAGGTACATTCCAGCACAAGCCTCTCTCATCTTGTGTTCCCAACACAACCACAGAGCTCTCAGCTTATGAACAAATCCTGCTGTCAGTCATGTATTGTTTCAGCCACTCACACACACTCGTTCCCTCACATACACACTCACACACCGCCAGGCGTTCTCTGAGACAAAGACATGTACGCCCAAGAGTTTCGGCTCCAGTTACCGGCACACAGCCTATGTGAGTGTGTTGTGTATGTGTGTGTGTGTGCGTGAGTGTGACACAGACAGTTATAGTGTAAAGGAGGTGCCATTTTAAGATAATTACCCCTCTTTAATTCCCCTCTTTTCTGCTGAATGTGTTGAACAAAGCCACTAGCACCAGAGACGGCTCTGAGTGTGTTCCATCTGAGCCTTGGTGTGGCAGCTTGCCCACAAAACTAGTGAAAGTGCCCGACGCACTTTGAAGGTGTTGTGATCCTGGTAATTTTTCATTCTGACCCACACCCTCCCTCCCTCCCTCCCTCACCTGTTCTCCCAGGTGTGTGCGACTGGGTCTGCAGCCCCTGGCCTACCTGTGGCGCCGTGACCAGGCAACCCTGCTCTCCGAGATGATATCATGTGACCTCCACGCCCTCCTCATCAAAGTGGCCGCCTTCGGTGTGTCTCTCTCCTTTTCTCGTTCTCTCTCTTTCGCTCTCTTTGATCAGGGCAGCGGGTGAGCAGTCCAACACCGCCCTTCTCTCATTGCCGGCTTAGTGCTCGCTCTTTTCTCAGTCCAAAAGGTACAGGTTAAGTAGGTGAGTTTGTTAGAGGGGAGTGAGGAGAGTTTGAGATTGAGAGCGGGGAGGGAACGGGAGGTGGAGGGTTTGTGTTACCAAAGAGAGAAAGAGAGAGTAATGTGCAATGTTCCGAATCATCAATCTGTGGTTTTTAGCAGCAATGTTGAGACTTGTGCCAGGGGGCAAGTGCAGCAGAGTGGAAAAGATTATGAATAGAAAGATAAGAATCAGAAGGGAGGAGGAGTGACGGGGGGGGTCTTGGCAGTTGAGCAACTGTACAGGTGATTGCACAGCGCATTAATGAAACCTGTCAATAACACCGTGCAGGCGTCCCTATTGTGGTGGGAGGCCAGTGTTGCTTACCTCACAACTTTTGCTTACCTCAGGACTTATGGGCCGTGAAGAGTAGATTAGAATCTAGTATATATCTAATTTAAGCTCCGGCACAATTGGAAAAGGTTGAAGTATCGTCACCTAGGTTTGTCTTCTTGGCCAGTGTTGAGCCTGGGGGACAGAAGGATTGGCTTGCAGAATAAGAGGAGAGAAAAGTGTTTTTTCTTTCTCTTCAGTGTGCTACCTGTATCTACTTGACAGTTGAGTTGGATCCCTTTGATAGTGAAAGTGATAAATTGTAATTATGTGGCAAATGGTTATTTTTGACTTTGAAACGACTCTGGGTGATAGATCATTATGGAGACACTGTTTACATGCTCTTAAGTGCTTGTTGTCGCCTTCAGGAGCAATCAGTTGAAAGGGATGCCAGCTAGACTGATGACCTCGTGAACTGAACGTTGTGACATGTTCAGGTTTCTAGATGTCTCTCAACACCATTGAAATGGTCACTGTTGGAATGTCGTTCCTCATTTACCTGCATCATTAGTCTTCGTATCTATGACTATTTCTCTTTTTCTTTTAAAAGTTTGAAGTGTTATTCATCTTTTCCCCTGTTCAAACTTGAATCTTTCACTTTTTTTAAAAGAGAGAGATAATTGCAAGAATCCAATTCGGAGCCTGTTCTAATTTTACTGGCAAGATCATTGTGTTCTAGCAACTCTGTAAAGTAAACACGTTATCGTTATGTTCTCTCAAGTGAAGTCCCTTTCTCTAGCTTTAACTAACACCTGCTTTTGACTTGTGTATTCCACTTGGGCTACTTCTTCTCCCTTTGATGTCAATGATCACACTGTCCTTTCTTCCGCCCCGTTTGAACGCACTGAACCTGGAGAATGTTAGAGGGGATAGTAATTATGCTAATGCAGGGCTTTTTAAAAACAACGTCATCTTCATTTGGTCGCCGAGACAAAGCCTCTTTGTGTCTGGCCCAGGAATGCTGCTCTGCTGTATGCTGCGGCTCTCTGCTATCGCCCCAGCATCGCTAGTCCCTTCAAATTACCGCCCAAAGTCATTCACAGCCAGAGAAAACACCTCACCTTAAAAGCTTATGTCCCCCAGTGACCAGGCCACCGTACCGCCAAGCTTTCAACCCCTTCTGTTAACACATAGGCTACTCCTCTAAAAGAAAATTCCACACATTCATTTTGTGAGTGTGTGTTTGTTTGTGTGTATTTAGTGTTTTGGTTACAGGTAGAAGGGGAAGATGTTATCGTGGTCCCTGACTCCTCACCTGTCCCGAGGCAGGGGTAATTAGAAATGAGAGAATTTAATGGGGCCGTGAGCGCCTCGGGCCCTTTTAAGGCACCACTCAAATAATTGCAGCTTTGGTTCGAAGCAGGTCTGAGCAGCGAGGTGTGCTGTTTGGGGGGGGTATTGGGTGACAGATGGGTGTACCTGAGGGGATGAGGTAGGGGGCGAGGGGGATTTGCCTTCGCAGACCTCAGGAAGAGATAATAACAGCTCTCTCAGGGTTAAAGGTCAAAGCCACATCTGAAATGACAGAGAATGCTGCGATGTTAGAGATGTTTTTGGTTCATCTGGCACTGTCTGCAAGATAGGTTTTTCTTTGGGGGGTGTAGGGATAGATATTGGGTGGTAGTTTCAGTGTAATATTCCTTCATTGCCTACTTAGAGAGACAGGTGAAAAATGTATGGTAAACCGCATCTCCTACTGCTTTTGCTTTTTTTGGTGGGGAAGGGTAGAGATTTTGAAGTTGACAAATCCCTATTGTCAAAAGACAGCTGTCCAAAAACTGGATGATCCTGTAAATGAATTCTCAGGAAGCGCTTATTTTCATACTGACGTTACTTTAATCCACAGTTGGAGAGAAAAGAGAGTAAGAACAGACAGAAAAAGATTATTGTCAGATTTCTGTCTCCTGATATCCTATGTAGTGAAGGCTATTGCACGTCTTAAGATATTGAGCACAGCAGAATATTATAAAGCCAAATAAAAAGATTCTGTGAATGTGTATTGGATGATCATGAAGTTTTACCTGAGCAGGGTCCTCTATGTTTTCACATACAGCACAACCGCTCTCTTCTTTGCTAGTGATAATTGGCCATTCCAAATGCCACTATTAAATATTAATGTAATTAGTTAACTGATTGATTAGTGTTGGTGTGTGTGGGTGCACATGCAGGTTCAGCGTTCTCTGCAGCAGCTAATTGCTCTGCAGCTTTAGCGATAATTGCCATTTTTGAAATCAGCGTTTCTCCGTCGGAAACCTTTTATCACATTGTGAGCTGAGCTCTACCCTTTGCGCTCGGCCTTCCTTTGTGTTATGAGAAAATTAAACATGGACCAATTTGCATTCACTGAAGACCATACTGTAGCTCCAGTTTAAAACCATAGACTCATTTAGTTATTTCAGAAGACCTAATGGTTTGACAATTGTCTATTTGAAATGCGATGTTGTCTTGTCTACTGTCAAAAACACCAAGGCAGAGGGCAGAGGAATAGATATGTTTTCTTCTGAAAGTCAAGTCAGCTTCCATTGTCCTTTCAATGGCCGGGACCAAATTAGCCTTGAAAAGCAAGCAGTGCTATAATTTGCTGTTGACATTTGATGTACCACTGACAGTAAAGCATTGTGATGAAAACAATTAAAGCAACTTTAACACAGTGACAGTAAACCCTAAACCGCCAGCCTCAGGTTGCACAGTTTAACCTTGACTCAGGTCACAGACCCCCAACCCACCCCTCCTTTCCTCCATCACGTTGGGATGGAAAGTTGCTAACAACAGAAAGACAAAAGAACGTGGAGGATTAGTCATTTAGGCTTGACATGCCAAGTAACAAGACTCCTTTTCTTTTTACCTGTCTATTGGCTCATCTGACCTGACCTTGTGGGGCCAGTTCAGTCATATAAATCTCTCAACAATGTTATGAGTTTAGTGGAAGGTTCGATAATCAACTGTTTTGGCCCAGCTTGCCACAATGAACTGAAACAGCAGTATTTGATATAAAATCAAATCAAACTTTATTTGTCACATGCGCCGAATACAACAGGTTTAGACCTTACCGTGAAATGCTTACTTTACAAGCCCTTAACCAACAGAGCAGTTCAGGAAGAGTTAAGAAAATATTTACCAAATAAACTAAAGTAAAAAATAAATAAAAAGTAACACAATAAAATAACAATAACAAGGCTATATACAGGGGGTACCAGTTCAGAGTCAGTGTGCGGGGTTACAGGTTATTAGTTGAGGTTATTTGTACATGTAGGTTGGGGTGAAGTGACTATGCATAGATAATAAACAGCTTGTAGCAGCAGTGTACAAAACAAATGGGGGGAGTCGATGTAAATAGTCCATTTTGCTGCTAGAATGGATACATCAAGAGTCAATGGCACCTATTGGAGTCAAACGATGCAAAAGGAATGATGGAATTCCATTCTATATCATTGATACCTCCTCTTTATTGTCAGTTAGTGTCTTTTCCTAAAAGTCAGGGACAACATTTGTGTAAACCTTGCAATATACATTGGATAAGGTTTTAATTGCTCACAATATCTTTTCATTTAAATGTGTTGGATATAACAGATTCCGTCTTTGAGGTGGGTGCTACTCTATTCACCCTGCCTATTATTCCTCTCAGAGACATTGCATTTCAGATAAGAGCTTGGACGCATTTCACATATAACCTCAATCTTATCATCTTTTGTTTGTGGCAGCATCCCTCCCTCTCTCCTCCCTTCCTTTCCCTTTCTCTCTCCCCTGTAAAGATGAGGTGATACTGAACAGCTATTGTTTTCACTAAGGTCTTTGAGAGCATTGTTCAACGGCTTGACGCGGCTCACCTTCTAGCGGGAGATGCTTATTTCATGCATTTAAAAGCTAAAATGTTTCACATCCTGAATCCAATTTTCTCTCCCTTTTCTCTCTGAAGGCAGGGATTAAAGCCAAGCTGTCAGTCGGCAGACATGCCAGATCCTAAGACGGCTGCGATATTCGGCTCTGGCATTGGCCGTATCTAGAATCTCTCTCCCAGGTTTTAATTTGGCATTAGGTGCAATGTAGCACTGCCAAGGACAGTGAGCAGGAGAACACAACTAGTTTAAATTAAGAAGGTAACTCATGCTGGAGGTTTACATTAATCATTTGATGAAGGGTGCTTATGCTTTTGCCAGTGGGTAAAAAGTATACACAAGGTTTTGCTGTTGAAATAATTGGCTCTGACTATATACAGTGGGGCAAAAAAGTATTTAGTCAGCCACCAATTGTGTAAGTTCTCCCACTTAAAAAGATGAGAGAGGCCTGTAATCGTCATAGGTACACTTCGTCATAGGTACACTTCAACTATGACAGACAAAATGAGAAAAAAAAATCCAGAAAATCACATTGTAGGATTTTTTATGAATTTATTTGCAAATTATGGTGGAAAATAAGTATTTGGTCACCTACAAACAAGCAAGATTTCTGGCTCTCACAGACCTGTAACTTCTTCTTTAAGAGGCTCCTCTGTCCTCCACTCGTTACCTGTATTAATGGCACCTGTTTGAACTTGTTATCAGTATAAAAGACACCTGTCCACATCTCAAACAGTCACACTCCAAACTCCACTATGGCCAAGACCAAAGAGCTGTCAATGGACACCAGAAACAAAATTGTAGACCTGCACGTTTGACCTCTGTCATTGCCAACAAAGGGTATATAACAAAGTATTGAGATAAACTTCTGTTATTGACCAAATACTTATTTTCCACCATAATTTGCAAATAAATTCATTAAAAATCCTACAATGTGATTTTCTGGATTTTTTTTTCCTTCTAATTTTGTCTGTCATAGTTGAAGTGTACCTATGATGAAAATTACAGGCCTCTCATCTTTTTAAGTGTGAGAACTTGCAAAATTGGTGGCTGACTAAATACTTTTTCCCCCCACTGTAGGTCTAAGAGAGACCCACAAGCAGAGTTCAGTGAAGAGTGAGAACCCCCTTTCTGTTAACACTGACTTTTTTTTCAAACATTTTGTTTCTAAGATCAGTTTATTATGCATCATTTCAAATGTTTTTGTTGTAGTAGTCTAATAAGCAGGTAGTAATGGATATGATAGTGTCCTTTCCATACTATTTTTTTGTGTACAGCATAACCATCAATACATTTACAGAACACACATGTTTATACAGCATTTGCAAAGTTTTACATGTCACTATGATAGTCTTGAGTATATTACTGACGTCATTGTTCAAATAGGGCAAAACCGCTCTTTTTCCACACTAATTTCAAGCTTTGGCAGAGTAATTTTGTGAACACTGTACCCCTTAAAACACGTTTCCTCATTACTCCACTCTCTGCTTTGAAAAGTTCACTGAATTTAATTGCGGTTTTATAGGATAATACGGGATAAAAAGCCTTTTAAGGGCCAGCTATTCCTTTTGTCTCCCAGGAAAGCTTCCCTCTCTCCAAAGTGTGGCCAACCTGTCTCTGGCGGCAGACAAATGGCAGCTTCGAGGGGGCTTATTTGGGTTTAATGTGGCATAATGAGGTTATGTAATTGGGTTTAGGTCAGGTTGTAAAACAGGTTGAGAGGAGATGGGGATGTGAAGACCATGTAAATGAGTGCAGTGTTAAGATTGCTGGATGAAGCTAACAGTAACAATGTGGTGGGCTGGGCTCACAGTACGTAGCCACTGAGTGACACTCACAAAACGTGTCCAGTATTCAGTTAGGCCTATCTTATGTTTCAGCAAGTAGAAGATAAACAGATTTCTGTTGCCATTATTCATTCACTGGGGGAATTTCATAAAGATGAAACGACTTTTATGTCATTGGAAGATTGGCATCTCAAGTCTGAATAGTTATATACTGTATGGTATATTATCACGCATTCCTGTCACGCACATCCCTAAGCGCTTGCCACCTCCCTCCCTGTAAATATCAAATCATGTATCATATATTATTTAAGGCTAGGCTAAGTTAATGAAGACATTAAAAAAGCGACATCCTCTCAGCAATTTGAAGCCAATCATTAAAATTTGTTAAAAGGCATGACTAATTAAAAAGGATATTTAAATGGGATTGAATTTTAATGCTTTTTCTCTTATTACCTTTGTGCGGGGTTAAGATGAGAGGGTGACGAGATTAGATATTCTCATACTAATTAAGGCCACAGCTCCCCTGGGTGGAGAACAAGGGCCTGGCTCATTCTCTCCTTCCATCCCTCCCCCCTGGTCTTCCCTCGCTCCTTCACATCGCCAGACCATTGGAAGCTTGGGGAGGCCTAGTTGAGGCTTAACTTGAAACCCATTTTGGGATGCTGCATGCCCCTCCCCAGAGCTACCGTGGAATCGAACCTTGACCTTTTGAGGTTGTCCGGACAGAAAGAGAATATAGTTTCTCATGTTATGATTAACTTTTGCCTTCTAATTGCATAGAAACTTGTAAATGAGCAGGATTAAATACATTTGAATAGGATAATGAATGTTTTGAGGTTTTGATGACCAAATATATCGGAACAGAATACTATGGTGTTTGTTGTGTTGGCACTTATGTCAAAATAGCATATCAGTTTGTTATACTGTAGGTAATTACTTGTTTGTTAATGTGTCAGACTGTGTATGAAAAGCCACACTGAGAAGACATTGGATATGGGTGAAACTAAGTGAGCCACCAATAAGCCTCTCAGTCACATGAAGCTGAACATAGCCTTGCTAATCTTGTCTATGGTAGTCTCCATGGCTATAGAATCAGATAGGCGAGCTAGATTGGATTGGCTGAGACTCTAGCATGACCAGGAAACCACATTAGGATCATTTATATGAAGCCTCCTTGGTCACGGTGTTCACCTGGTTTCACCTTTACTCCCGTCTGATGTTTAGCTGTTTGTCTCTGTTGTGTCTGCTGAGTTACATGCTGTCTCATTGGCTGTTTGTCTTTGTTGTGTCTCCTGAGTTACATGCTGTCTCATTGGCTGTTTGAGGTTAAGAGCAAGTAGGGTCACCTGGGCTGATACCATAAGTAGATTGCTTGTTTACTTGAGGATCAGAGCTGTTTGTTCTCAGGAGATATCGTGTGGCCTCATCAGCCTCCTCATCAAAGAGCTAAAGGTCGGAAAGGAGGCTTCATCAGGAACAGGTGTCATAAAAAGTTTGACAGGTGGACGCAGGATTTTGTGTCACGCAGAGAATAAAACCATAGACACTTAGGTAGAGTGGAACACAGACTGTTAGTGCCCTTAATGCACAAGTACTGCAACTTAATTGACATGCTAAGCCATTAATACGGCCATGGTGGCTATTACTGGCTAATGTTGGGACCTCTAAGAATTGAGTGACATTCAAAGGTGGGGTCTTTTTGTTCTCTAAGCTTTGATCTGAAGTAAAATGAGGACGAAGAGACTGAAATAAGAGGTAATGGGGTTCTTGGAATGTGGCACTGGTGGGTACTGGCTGGGTGAACAGACACAGCACTCTTCCTCCTGTTTTTCTCTCTGCTGCCCCACACAAAGCTGAGGGCCTGTGAGTCACTTCCATGCACCGTGTAAGAGGAAGGAGAGTGGGAAGGCAAATAAACAGGACCTCTCTCTCCCTTTCTCTCCCTCTCTCAGAGTTTAGGTTATCAAAGGGAACCAGATGAGGGGTGCTTCTCTCTTTTCGCCCCGCTGAGACTGAAAACTGTTACCCTTACCCGGAGAGATCTGTGTACACTACTTGCAAAGTCAAATAAATAGATCCAGTGTGGAGGTTTACGTGTGTGTCTGTGTGACTGCCCGTAAAGCATCAGCGCCTGTCATCTTCAATCACTGTTCTCTGTCCCTGATCAGGCCTCCTTCTCTCTCTCTCTGTGTGTGTGTGTGTGTGTGTGTGTGTGTGTGTGTGTGTGTGTGTGTGTGTGTGTGTGTGTGTGTGTGTGTGTGTGTGTGTGTGTGTGTGTGTGTGTGTGTGTGTGTGTGTGTGTGTGTGTGTGTGTGTGTGTGTGTGTGTGCAGGGCTGGATCCTGAGAAACACTTGGGGAAATCTCTGGCTGACATGGAGCCCTATCTAACTCAGGTCAGAGCATTACCTCACCAAGCTGGATCTGGCTTTGTTATATACTTATGTCACCTTGAATGAACTCACTAAAGAGTGGTCTGCTTTCAAACTGTTACTGCTTTCTTAGCAGCATTGAGTTTAATCTAAAGACTCAATATATGACCAACAGTGATGTTTTGGCTAGTGTTTCAAACATTTAGATTTAGAGTAAAGTGATGGCTTTTAGGCTGGATCTTAAAATGAAATGATTATGAACATGTTTTTGTTGGACAGCTTTCTGAGAAGTATGGAGTCCATGTCTGTGGAGAAGGGGGCGAGTACGAGACATTTACTCTCGATTGTCCTCTGTTCAAGAAGAGACTTGTTATGTAAGTCCAGCATTGAAAGTTGTATCTTTCTTGAAATGAATGTACAGACAAGAAAGTATATAGTAATAATATTTTTTTCCTCTTTCTGCAGTGATGCTATGGAGACAGTGATCCACTCTGCAGATGCCTTTGCTCCGGTTGGCTACCTGCACTTCAGCATGATGCACACAGAGGACAAGGTGAATGTAAGTCTTCCTTCTTGCAGAGTTAGGCTGTTTTTGTGTCGGCGTTTAGTCGTTTCAGTTGAAGATGTAAATGCAATTCAATGTTTTACTTTATAATATTAAGGATATTACCATAAATACATTTGTCTTGCACACCATTGATACAGAAGTCACTCATAAACAAAATCAATAGAATCGAACAGTCCCTAACAGTTGCTTTTTTGATACGTGATAAGGATGGGAAGCACTGTGGGGCAGGGGAGAGATCAGCCTCTAGAGGGTCTCCCTCCCATCTCTCCACCGCTCTCTCCTCTGGCCCCACATGGCCTACTTTGACATCTGCAATATTCACTCCTGCCTGAAACTAGGCCTGGCTTAATAAACATGTCTGCTCAAATGAAGGCATTTAGGATTCCGGTAGCTGGTTAAGCGAACACGGTGGGGGGGTGGAGGGGGGTGGAGCGGAGTAAGGAATGGTAGAGGTGAGTAAAGGTGGGGGGATAAAGTCATAGGGATAATGCCCTGGCTTTCTGCACATTGACTGTATGTACCCATGCAACACACTGGATCGACTCATGTCACTTTTCACCTTGCAACATTGTTCTCGTTCTGGCTGCCTCTGGTCTGGTAGGGTAGAAGAGGACCAAGAAGTGTATGTATCCTTAGATTTGGTCAACCTAGGTCTACACAGTTAACTATGATGTCAGTTAAGGTTGTGTGTAACACAACAGCCCCTCCGTTGAACAGTATTACAGTGGTCTGGTCTGGTCGCCACTAATTATCTTAGCGGATTGGAGCCTACAACCAGTGACTAAGAGAAAGACGGGAAACGAAATAAAAGCCACAAGCTTAGTAAACAACAGCATCTTTGTCAGTTACTCTATGCATTGTATTTGTAATAAAGAAAACCATTAAAGAATGGTGAGCGAAAGAACCAACTTGGAACAAAGAGGATGAGAGTTGTATCTCGTGGAGGAGAGGAGCTGTACGAGCTGCATTAATCTGTGTGTATGTTTGTGTGTGAGGGGGTACACAGGGGGTTCACAGGGGATCACAGGGGTCACACGGGTGGGAGCGGCCCCTAGCAGGCCAGTGCTCCAGGGTATGGTTTTTGTGTGTGTTTGTGTGTGTTATTATGGACAGAAATCATACCCTTCAACCCCGGTGACCCTCCAGCTTCCATCCTCCATACCTACAGCTATGTATTTTCTACCCCCCCCACACACACACACACATCCCCACAACCCCCCCCGGGTCGCTGTTTGAGGGAAGAGCAGGGAGATTCCCTGGGCCTGGGACTCAGGGGAGAGGAGAACCTGCCCTCATGCTGCAGTCCAAAGCTCTTTCCATCAGGGTGACAGATCAGCCCTGACACCAGCACTAGAGGACTAGAGGAGACGGCACTGGGGCGGGCGGTGGGCAACACAGGGGGGGGGGGCATTACGGCCCTCCATCATTTGCCCCTCAGTTTTCCCTCACTGTGTAGGCAGCAACCGAGAGAGGCTGCAGTATAATTAATTTGATTATCATATGGTCAAATGCAGCTGACAGCAGGAAGGTGGGGGTGAAGGGGGATCGGGGATTAGTTGCTAAGAACATTTGAAATATGTATTTAAATGTTTTACGCCCTGGTGGAATTTGGCAGGTAATATGTACGCCGTTGAGAATGCTAATGTTTTTTATTTTTATTTAAGAAGAGGGTATGGAGGCAAAGTTGTAAATAAACAAATGAATAAAACACCAGTGTGGTGAAACCCAAAGCATGTCAAAGCAAAGCTAGAGTCAAGAAGAGTGACAGCCGGCATGATTGAATTTACAGTATCAGAAAATCCATCCGCCTGCCGCCCCTCCCTGCTTGGTGTAATTCATGAATATGTTAGCATGTTGTTTCATATTCATTCACCTTGAAGTTATTTGTGGCTAGGCCCTCGTCAGAAACATAGTGACATCCATAGCCTAGCCTGTGTAGTGGCGGCGTATTGAAAAAACAAATTGAGCTCTGTTTGGTTGTTTGCGCTGGTTGTGTGTAGTTATGTGATTTTGGGGCTGTGTCTGTTTGGCTTGATGTATCCCCCTGCTGGTGTTTTACTGCAGGGCCCGGTGGCGAGTGCTTTGCCCCTCGGTAGTTGTCCTTGCCAGAGTGTCATTGAAAAGATGACTGAGGAGGCTGATCAAGCTGAAGACATCCAGGAAGAATTTACATCAAATGGCGACCTTAGTTGTCATCGAGGCCATGGTGAGGCGCGTGTGTGTGTGTGTGCGTGTGTGTGTGTGCGTGTGTGTGTGTGCGTGTGTGTGCGTGCTCTGTGTCATGTGGCCAGTGTCATTATGCTAGCTCTTTTGAGTGATCACTTGACAAGAGCTGTCGTTCTAAGAGCATACATTTATGACTGTTTAGGAATGACATTTTTTATTACGGTCCATACTGTCCATAATTCTGAATGAACTATTACTTAGCTGTCGTATACATATGATTTTGCTGTTAAAAATACTCTTCATATCTTCCAAAACATATCTCTCCCTCCAGACTTCCCGTCCTGCTCACCTAAAAGCTCCAGGGGCTACCAGTGGATCTCAGGCATCACCGGGCTTCACAGCCCAGACCCAGGGATCCAGAGTCAGACCAATACAGCATTCACTCTGCTACAAGGTGCAGTTCAGTACAGCAAAACTGGGGGGAAAGTATACTGACTGCAAACTAGTTTGTAACTCTGATGCTGCAAACTAGTGCATCACAAGTTCAAAAAACAGACTTGTAAAACGTTCCCAAGGCTACTTGAAAATTCTTTAGGTTCTCAGGAACTCTAGTGATAAGTCACAAACTCAGACTAATGCCCTAACCCTAAATAATCTATGTTCGCTTCAATCAAATAAACATTTAGAGCTATTGAGGGAAGAGAAGGTTCGGGACTGCTTTTACTAGAGGAGATATCAGGAATATAGAATGTATTAAGTGGTTGGTGCTTGGGATATTGGAGTGGTTGGTGCTTGGGATATTGGAGTGGTTGGTGCTTGGGATATTGGAGTGGTTGGTGCTTGGGATATTGGAGTGGTTGGTGCTTGGGATATTGGAGTGGTTGGTGCTTGGAATAGTGGAGTGGTTGGTGCTTGGGATATTGGAGTGGTTGGTGCTTGGGATATTGGAGTGGTTGGTGCTTGGGATATTGGAGTGGTTGGTGCTTGGGATATTGGAGTGGTTGGTGCTTGGAATAGTGGAGTGGTTGGTGCTTGGGATATTGGAGTGGTGGACAGTGCTCTGTAACCCCTTTGCGAGGTTTAACCCTCAAACCAGACAATTGAGAAAACGAAGGGGGAAAACTCCTTTGTTCCCAGGACACCTTTCTTTCTCCTTGTTGTGTTAGCAAAATGCACTTGAAGAGATGCGGCAGGCTGGGCCTGAGCAAAAAGCAGGGGAGCGGTCAGCTCTGTATTCACAAATGCTCTTTTTAAGTTTGGGAGGCAAAGTGTTAAAGAGGCCCACGTGTCAGCTGCTTTGTCCATCACAGGGACGGAATGGACAGACAATTGAAATGAACCCAGAGCGGAGCACACGCCGCTCCTCTTCAAACAGACACTCACTCTCACACACTTACACAGGCACGCTGTGTGGGTTAGCTCTTTTTCGCCCTGCAGAACTTTTTCTAAAAGTGCACACTTTAATGGTGCATCTGAATGGGGGGGGGGGAGAGAAAAAGGGTAGAAAGATGAAAAGCATATTTAATCGTGGTACGCGGCTGAACAGCCTTCAGAGCGCAGAGACAATATTAAAGGAGTTAATATTTAATGGAGAACCTCTTTGTATGAGGGCGAAGTGTGTGAAGTACTCTGAGATGCCAGCGTCGGCAAAGGAAAACAAACTTGATGCCAAATCATATTATAAGGGGGAGAAAGGCCTTGCTTCAAGCCCCCTGCCTTCCCTGTGCTCTTTAAGGGAGATGTGTACAATGCATGGGATGAAACAAAAACATGACTCTCAGAACTATGTCAAGGTAAACATAGCTCAATGTGCATTCCCAAGTATCACCACAATCATTTAGCAACCTAAACAGGTTGTGTTCTTCCTACAATGACACATATTTGTGTGTGTATCTGTAATCGGTGTCTTTGTCCTGTGTAGCGGAGCTGGAGAGGAGAGGCTGGCAGCTGAAGCATATTGTCCTGGTTCACCTGTATGTGAGGAACATGGAGGACTTCATTTCACTCAACAAAGTCTACACCACCCACTTTGGCGCAAACCCCCCTGCCAGGTACCATAATGGACCAGTAGGCTGCCTCTATATTGTCTAGAGAGGTTTCCCCTCCCTGTCTCCTACCTCGTATTAATGTTATTTACACACACCTTTCCTGCGTTCTTAGATCAGAGTAGATGATGGACCGGGGATAAGGAGAAGAGCATACAGACTATTTAGCACCCTTAGACTGACCCCTCAACCAAAAACCAGAGACAATCACATATCCTCACTAAATTCTTCACTATCAGTAAACAGTTGATGAGTATACAGGTCATATCATCAGGCTCTGTTCATTCATGTCCTCCCCTCATCTTTATCCCTCCCTCGACCTCTCAAGGGTGTGTGTCCAGGCACCTCTCCCTGCCGGTCAGCTCCTCCAAATGGACTGTCTGCTCCACGACTGGCCCCCGGAGCCACAGGAGGCCCAGCAGGAGGCTACCTTTCACCACAGAGAGGCTCTTCATGTCCAGAGCCTGTCCCACTGGGCTCCCGCCAACATCGGGCCCTATAGCCAGGCCCTCAGGGTAAGAGACCCCTACGGGAGGGGAGATGGAGGGGAGGGTGGTGGGATGGATGGCTGGGTTGGGTCTTTTAGATTCCAAGGAACTTAGTAGAAACATAGAGGGGGTGTGGTGGTTGGTTTGGGGATATATGTGTGCCTCTTTAGATTTATACTGGGGACTAACAAGCATCAAGAGGTTAGGGGGGAGACTGATGGCTAAGTGGCTAGATGGGGAAAGACAGTCTTTTGTTTCTAGGGGCTTACAAGGAGCAGAGTGGTGCATAGAGAACTCTCAGTGAAAGACAAATCGATAAGAATGGTTGATCATTCCAGGGATCATTATAACTAGCTACAACTTTGTTGTTTGAGTCTGACGAGGAACTAGAAACAAATACATAGCCTTTGAAATCCGACTAGGATACAAAGCTGTGATTTCACTGAAGTTTGTAGTCTGAGAGTGTGTATTTGTCTGCACTTTTGTAAAGTTTGGAGAATGTAGCCTTGTGTATGTGGGTGTGTGTATACGCGTGTCTATCTACATCCGCATTCGTGTGTGAAGTTTGTAGGATGGAAGGTTTTTTTCTTATTGTTTAAACACACCGACTCAGCTCAACAGGAGAGAACACAGGAAGTGAGTGTATCCGTGGTTGCGTGGGCGGCTGGTGCTGTCTGTTTACCCCACTCTGTACTGGGGATTACACTTGTCAAGTTACTGTCAACAAGGAAAGTGTCCATCTCATCCACAACGACCTTGATCTCCCATCCAAAACCTCCGATGAGTAAGAACACGTGTGTATGGATGGATGGTTGAGGTAGAACCGTTGAGTGTTGGGGATAACTTACAGAGTAATGATATCATGCTGTGCACACTGTTGTTGATCTCATAGATGGATAAGAAGGTTCAGACATTTTAGGGGATCAATAAAGTTATAGCTGTTATTATTGACATGAATAATTCAAGCCTCAGATTGTTAAATGAGCCTTGGATAAGCATGTAGTGCAGGATGTGTATTCTTTTATCCTACTCTAATACTACGCTCAGAGCCTACGCTTGTACCGTAGACCCTTAGTGACATACAAACTAACAGTTACATGTCGTTTCGCCTTTAAACAACAGAAGCAGTTGTCTCTCTTCATGTGATTATTCCTGATCATTCAAAATCCAAAGCAATTTCCCCAGAAAACAATGAAATCGGATTTGTTTGCACTGAACTCTGTAGAATGATCCCAAAGACTTTAGCTTGTCTCTCAGCCTGCTGACTCTACCGCCATGCTATACTGGTTCAAATAGAACACAAATATATGAACAACATTTGTATTTATTTAAATTTAACGTTTATTTAACTCGGCAAGTCAGTTAAGAACAAATTCTTATTTACAATGACGGCCTACCCCAGCCAAACCCGGACGACGCTGGGCCAATTGTGCGCCGCCCTATGGGACTCCCAATTACGGCCGGATGTGATGCAACATCACTGTGTTTTAGGGGGAGAATTTTACATATTGGTACAATTAGGCCCTCGCTATGAGCATGCAGATGTGTTCCCCCACAACTCACGCCTTAATGAGAATCTGCTGTCGCCGTGGTGGCGATTGTTGCCGTGACAATATAGCCTAGCATTGGGGTCGCGTCAACAATATATAGTGCTTTCGGAAAGTATTCAGACCCCTTGACTTTGTACACATTTTGTTACGTTACAGCCTTATTCTGAAATTGATTAAATAGTTGTGTTCCCCTCATCAATCTACACACAATACCCCATAATGACAAAGCAAAACAGTTTTAAAAAATGTTTAAATATAAAATGAAAACTTCAATATCACATTTACATAAGTATTCAGACCCTTTACTCAATAATTTGTTGAAACACCTTTGGCAGTGATTACAGCCTCAAGTCTTCTTGGGAATGATGCTACAAGCTTGGCACACCTGAATTTGGGGAGTTTCTGCCATTCTTCTCTGCAGATACTTTCAAACTCTGTCAGGTTGGATGGGGACCGTCACTGCATATCTATTTTCAGGTCTCTCCAGAGATGTTCGATCAGATTCAAATCTGGGCTCTGGCTGGGCCACTCAAGGAAATTGAGACTTGTCCCGAAGCCACTCCTGCGTTGTCTTGGCTGTGTGCTCAGGGTTGTCCTGTTGGAAGGTGAACAGTCTGAGGTTCCCCAGTCTGAGGTCCTAAGTGCTCTAGAGCAGGTTTTCATCAAGGATTTTTAATACATTTGCAAATATGTCTAAACTTTTTTTTACTTGTCATTCAAATCAAATCAAACTTAATTTGTCACATGCGCCAAATTCAGCAAGTGTAGACCTTAATGTGAAATGCTTACTTACAAGCCCTTAACCAACAGTGCAGTCAGTACAAGAAGAGTGTAGGGGTATTGTGTGTAGATTGAGGAGAATTCTTCTTTTTTTAAATCCATTTTAGAATAAGGGTGTAACGTAACAAAATGGGGAAAAAGAGAAGCGGTCTGAATACTTTTGAATGCACTTTAGACTGACAGAGGAGAGGCAGTCTGAGACCAAAACCACCTCCCTCAACCCCCCTCTATCCCACTTTAGGAGATAATGAGTGGGATCCTATTAAAGAAAGGGGGAGGGGAAGAACAGCTCAAATTATATTAAATATTCTGTGGTCTTAATTATTTCCCCTGAAGAAGTTGTCAGTTTGATGTAACAGTCACACAGAGAGAAATTATTCAAGTTTAATTTAGGAGTGATTGCATTGTCTTGCTTTATGGAAATACGTTGTTTGGTGAAGTCTATTGTTTGAAGTTTTGGGCCTGTTGTTAAATCGCTTCCATGTGGCTGTTGAGACCCACTGAATAAGGCAGTAGGCTGAAATGGCCAGATTGAGGGTTTTAACTGACAATGACAGTAGGCTGAATATGGCAGAATGCTAAAGTGGCCAGTGTGAGGGACAGCACATGGCTCCTGACAGGCCTGGCACACTGGGCATGCTAGATCTGACTAGGACTGGGAGCAGGACTGGTGGTAGACCAGAGCGTGTCATGGGAGGAAACGCTTGACGTGGTGGCGTGTGATAGATGTTGGACCGCTCTGTCTGTCTGTCTGTCTGTCTGCTCCACTTTCTCTCTCCCTAATCTCAGACTAACTGTTGATATCATCTGGCAATCTGACAGATCCCTATCTGCGCTGCTGATGTACAGAATATGTTAACCTTTATGATGCCGTCGCGGCAGGCCCTTTGGGTGTGTTTTGGTCACCATCGTTAAGGTGAAATCAACCGGGAGGCTCACAAAGAAGGGACAGTCATTTCATTTGTGGTTTGTTTATGCGTTTTCTGTTACACCCTTGATTAGTTTCTGCTTGGAGGTCATGTTTACATATTATTGGCAGTGATATAGGTAATGAGGGTTTTTCTGCAGGGGTGACACATTTGATTGTGGTCACTGCTCTGCCTTAAGATACAATACCAGAGATCAGAGTTCCTCTTCCAACCAATTTGTTCCTGTTTTGGTATTTTGATGTTTATCAGTGATTTAATGTGAATTCTCTCCAGACTCATGCTTTGTCTACATTATTTGCATAATTGAATGATCCAAAATGCCCCTGTTGTAGCGCATCAATCACTGGTGTAAAAAAGAGCACAGCTTTAATAAAGAATATATCAAAGGAAACGTCTACGGTTTCAGCTTTTGAAACCACCCATGGTATCTACAACAACCATCAAGTTATGCCAGGAAAACTTTCTTAAAACTGTCATAAAAACAGATATTACTCCGTTGGTGAGTCAAGTCACTCAGTATCACTCGGCTTCCACAACCACACTGTCCCATTATCATAATAATAATAGGAAAAAGTCCCATATTCTGTAGCATCCACGTCTTTGTAAAGAAAAACCCATTTGTACTCATAACAGATGATTAAGCTTGCGGGTTGCCAGACGGAGAAAATTGACCCTTCATTAACCAGCATGCTAGTTAACAGCAGGAGTCCCAAATGGAATTGGAAAGGAAAGGGGATACCTAGTCAGTTGCACAACTGAATGCATTCAACCAAATTTTATTCACACCTATTCGATTTAGTGCTGCCCATTCTATTCCCCACAATCACAATCCCTTTGGAGCAGCATTACAGGCACAAACACAGTGGTGCCAGATTTACTCCTGAGCTGCAGCAGCAGCATCAGTTGAATGGTTGTTAAAGATATCCTCTTTCCTGTGTTAAGGTAAATGGAGCACCCCTGGGATATTTGGTGGGGTAATGATATTCACTGATCAAATTGTAGAAGAGCGTTTGGGGAGCTAGCGGGGTTAGCTTCAGGTTGCCAGGCCAACGCTCTGCTCACCGCTCACCCTTCCTTCACTCCCCTAATTGTGAGTGACATTCAATATTGCGGAAGCCTCTCGCAAGCCTGCAATAGGATTTGCATTGGATTTTGAAAATTGTGAAAGTGGACTCGGAAGCATGGAGGGGAAAGTGGACCTGACGTTGGCGCTTAGCGTCAAAGGGAGGAGCAGAAGCGTGGTGGGCCGTAGAATTTGAATAATCTTCTTAAGGGAGGCTACATGTGTTAAAACAATGAGCTGAGCTGAGGCTGACCCTCTTGTTGGGGAAGTTCACAGGTCAAGTTAGGCAGAATCTCCCACGTAGGCCTGTCTGTCCTCTCTCTGGTTCTATCTGAAGAGAACATAGGGAGGGATTCCCTCCTCTCATATAAAGATGAAGCACTATATGTGAGGGTTCTCTGATTGATGATTAGGGAGCCAATAGATTAGGGAGCCAATGACTGACTGACTGACTGAGTTTCAGGTTGGGAGAGGGAGAAAAAAGAAAGCTTAGCTTTTGATCAATAGCCAATATTAAGCTAAGTGCTTTGTTTTATGGCAAGTTGTTCTTCCTCTGAATATTTCACAGCAATAAAGAGCTTACTTCCACACCTCATTGTCCCCCCCGCCCTTCTCTTCCGTCACCCCTCCCTCCCTCACCCCCCTCACCCAGTCCGCCAGCCAGTGGAGGCAACATGCACCTAAATTACCACAGGAGGGTAATTAGCTACTCTAAAAAGGAGGCATCTAGCTTCAGGGGGCCAGAAAGATCTATGCAAGTCAGACGTGTGTGTGTGTGTGTGTGTGTGTGTGTGTGTGTGTGTGTGTGTGTGTGCGTGCGTGCGTGCGTGCGTGCGTGCGTGCGTGCGTGCGTGCGTGCGTGCGTGCGCGTGCGTGCGTGCGTGCGTGCGTGCGTGCGTGCGTGCGTGCGTGCGCGTGCGTGCGTGCGTGCGTGCGTGCGTGCGTGCGTGCGTGCGTGCGTGCGTGCGTGCGTGCGTGCGTGCGTGCGTGCGTGCGTGCGTGCGTGCGTGCGTGCGTGCGTGCGTGCGTGCGTGCGTGCGTGCGTGCGTGCGTGCGTGCGTGCGTGCGTGCGTGCGTGCGTGCGTGCGTGCGTGCGTGCGTGCGTGCGTGCGTGCGTGCGTGCGTGCGTGCGTGCGTGCGTGCGTGCGTGCGTGCGTGCGTGCGTGCGTGTTTGCGTGCGTGCGTGCGTGCGTGCGTGCGTGGACAGATGCACAGTATATACTGATTAATTTGAACGTTTAACTTCATTTTTAACACAACAAAAATAATCCCTTAAAAAATGTGCGCTCTTTGCGGAGGCCTCTTTCAGGGCCCCTAACGGCTCTCCCCTTTTCCATAATATACTAAAACACCCGCTTTCACCTCGCCTCCCTGTCATACTTTATGGATTTCTTCATAAACACGGCCTATACTTCATAAATGTCAACATTTTCGAGTCTATTAACATTACTTCGAAAGCGCTTGATAAAAGAGCAGGGCATGGGTGAAATAATGCACCAATAATACGGAGTAGCGCTGGAGGCTAGAACAGTAGGGGCGGCTCTCCAACGAGCGCTGGCAGACAATGCAGGGGATGTTATCAGCTCTAATAAAAGAACAAATGATCACTTCCAACCGAGGAGGAGAACGGAGGAGGAGGAGGAGGAGGAGGCAAGGGGAAAAGGAGGGGGAGAGAGCGAAACAGTTGTCGAGTAATTGAGCTGATGAAAAATGAGCTTTGCAGCTAGAAGGGTTTGATCAGCCGAGAGATTGAAGATGAGGGTACTTTTCTTTTCGTTCAGTCAGTGGCCACAGTTTCCTTGGAGGATGTTATACATGGATTTGTGTTGGAGCTGGAATTAGTTGACGTACGTCAAAATATGTTTGCGTTTTTTCCCTCAGTTGAATATCTTGAGTCCTAGAAAAAGTAATACGTTACTTTGTTTTGGAAGGTGGTGATTCACAATGGCTTTTTGGACTGACCGTTGTGGTTGAAGTCCCAAACGGGTCTAACTTCTTGTCTCGTCTCTGAACATCATCTGTGTACGTCTATACGGACTCACTCAGACCGTACTCATCTTGCCCAAACGTTGGGGTCAACTGTACACACTTGAGCTTGACAAACATACCACTCACCTTTCATACCCGATAAGGCCTTACCTGAATGGCATGTCGGTGGTATGCCCCAGAGCCTAGTATTACACACAGACTCACCAGTACAGGTTCAGGCATTGGCCTAATAATGATTGACCTATGACTAGCCATGGTTCTCATAGATGAGTGACAGGACAAGTACACTGGGTTCAAAACAGACAGTTACACACAGAGATGAACACGCATGCTCACACACAAACATTATGGGACACGTAGGCCCCTAGTGAGAGTGACCGAGCATCCGTACGTCTCTGTCCCTCTGAGTCACCAGAGTGACCGAGCATCTGTACGTCTCTGTCCCTCTGTGAGTCACCAGAGTGACTGAGCATCCGTACGTCTCTGTCCCTCTGAGTCACCAGAGTGGCTGAGGTAACTCTCCTGTCCCAGTAGCTGGCTGGCTAAAATTACAACCACCACACACTGCACTTGGGGGTCTGGTGGATTTAAGTGGAGAACAACAACAGGGTCTCCACCCCCTCCTTACCCTCGTCTTCCCTAAAACAAGCCCATTTAAGGAGACGGATATTTGCCCTGACACATGGTCTCTGCACTGGACGTGGTCTCTGTGATGAGGACAGTGGTGGAATCAGAGGACGGGGGTTGGGCGTCTGTGTATATTTGTGTGCGCATGGATGAGTATGTGTGTGAGGCAGTGACGTGCAGTGAGGTTGGTGGCTGGGTAGGCACCGGCTATTATCAAAGCCAGATTTACTCACAAATAAACCTTGGTGATGTCGAAGTTCACCATCCAACAGATAGCTTCAACAACCAGAGTGACATGTTGACATGCTGTTAACAGAAATTTGCACCAAATATAAATACCAATATAGCCAAGATACGCAAGCGATAGCCTCCGATGGTGGCATATTTAATTTCATATCTGATAAAATGACACACTGCTCATCTCAGCTCAGCCATAGGCCGATGTAGCATCCACAGTTACAACTGATGGGTGGCGCTATAAGACCACATTGTATCCGAATAATTTGAAACACAAGCTTAGCCTTTCACAATGGATTTACAATTCTTCCAATGTATGGCGCACACAAACCCACACAAACATAATAATATTATTATCTGAAATATTATTACACACATTTAATAAACAAGGTTCTAATTCAATTTCCATATCAACGATCGAAATGACTGAATGCAGTTCAAAATGTCAAAAAGTGTCTCATCAAAACTAAATTCTAGATCGATAAATCAAAAGCATTCAAAGGTATGTTGTCTATTCTTATGATTTAAACAGTAGCCTAACATGAAATTGCTAAATTCCATTTAACCCTACCTTTACTTGTCAATTTGTCTGGTGAACCTCTCGGTGATAGTGTTGTAGAAGTCACAGCAGAGCCCCATGGACAGTGTTGTAGAAGTCACAGCAGAGCCCCATGGACAGTGTTGTAGAAGTCACAGCAGAGCCCCATGGACAGTGTTGTAGAAGTCACAGCAGAGCCCCATGGACAGTGTTGTAGAAGTCACAGCAGAACCCCATGGACAGTGTTGTAGAAGTCACAGCAGAGCCCCATGGACAGTGTTGTAGAAGTCACAGCAGAACCCCATGGACAGTGTTGTAGAAGTCACAGCAGAGCCCCATGGACAGTGTTGTAGAAGTCACAGCAGAACCCCATGGACAGTGTTGTAGAAGTCACAGCAGAACCCCATGGACAGTGTTGTAGAAGTCACAGCAGAACCCCATGGACAGTGTTGTAGAAGTCACAGCAGAGCCCCATGGACAGTGTTGTAGAAGTCACAGCAGAGCCCCATGGACAGTGTTGTAGAAGTCACAGCAGAACCCCATGGACAGTGTTGTAGAAGTCACAGCAGAGCCCCATGGACAGTGTTGTAGAAGTCACAGCAGAACCCCATGGACAGTGTTGTAGAAGTCACAGCAGAGCCCCATGGACAGTGTTGTAGAAGTCACAGGAGAACCCCATGGACAGTGTTGTAGAAGTCACAGCAGAGCCCCATGGACAGTGTTGTAGAAGTCACAGCAGAGCCCCATGGACAGTGTTGTAGAAGTCACAGCAGAACCCCATGGACAGTGTTGTAGAAGTCACAGCAGAACCCCATGGACAGTGTTGTAGAAGTCACAGCAGAACCCCATGGACAGTGTTGTAGAAGTCACAGCAGAACCCCATGGACAGTGTTGTAGAAGTCACAGCAGAACCCCATGGACAGTGTTGTAGAAGTCACAGCAGAGCCCCATGGACAGTGTTGTAGAAGTCACAGCAGAGCCCCATGGACAGTGTTGTAGAAGTCACAGCAGAGCCCCATGGACAGTGTTGTAGAAGTCACAGCAGAGCCCCATGGACAGTGTTGTAGAAGTCACAGCAGAGCCCCATGGACAGTGTTGTAGAAGTCACAGCAGAGCCCCATGGACAGTGTAGAAGTCACAGCAGAACCCCACGGACAGTGTTGTAGAAGTCACAGCAGAGCCCCATGGACAGTGTTGTAGAAGTCACAGCAGAGCCCCATGGACAGTGTTGTAGAAGTCACAGCAGAACCCCATGGACAGTGTTGTAGAAGTCACAGCAGAGCCCCATGGACAGTGTTGTAGAAGTCACAGCAGAACCCCATGGACAGTGCTGTAGAAGTCACAGCAGAACCCCATGGACAGTGTTGTAGAAGTCACAGCAAAACCCCATGGACCGTGTTGTAGAAGTCACAGCAGAACCCCATGGACAGTGTTGTAGAAGTCACAGCAGAGCCCCATGGACAGTGTAGAAGTCACAGCAGAACCCCATGGACAGTGTTGTAGAAGTCACAGCAGAACCCCATGGACAGTGTTGTAGAAGTCACAGCAGAACCCCATGGACAGTGTTGTAGAAGTCACAGCAGAACCCCATGGACAGTGTTGTAGAAGTCACAGCAGAACCCCATGGACAGTGCTGTAGAAGTCACAGCAGAACCCCATGGACAGTGCTGTAGAAGTCACAGCAGAACCCCATGGACAGTGCTGTAGAAGTCACAGCAGAACCCCATGGACAGTGTTGTAGAAGTCACAGCAGAACCCCATGGACAGTGTTGTAGAAGTCACAGCAGAACCCCATGGACAGTGTTGTAGAAGTCACAGCAGAACCCCATGGACAGTGTTGTAGAAGTCACAGCAGAACCCCATGGACAGTGTTGTAGAAGTCACAGCAGAACCCCATGGACAGTGTTGTAGAAGTCACAGCAGAACCCCATGGACAGTGCTGTAGAAGTCACAGCAGAACCCCATGGACAGTGCTGTAGAAGTCACAGCAGAACCCCATGGACAGTGTTGTAGAAGTCACAGCAGAACCCCATGGACAGTGTTGTAGAAGTCACAGCAGAACCCCATGGACAGTGTTGTAGAAGTCACAGCAGAACCCCATGGACAGTGCTGTAGAAGTCACAGCAGAACCCCATGGACAGTGCTGTAGAAGTCACAGCAGAACCCCATGGACAGTGCTGTAGAAGTCACAGCAGAACCCCATGGACAGTGTTGTAGAAGTCACAGCAGAACCCCATGGACAGTGTTGTAGAAGTCACAGCAGAACCCCATGGACAGTGCTGTAGAAGTCACAGCAGAACCCCATGGACAGTGCTGTAGAAGTCACAGCAGAACCCCATGGACAGTGCTGTAGAAGTCACAGCAGAACCCCATGGACAGTGTTGTAGAAGTCACAGCAGAACCCCATGGACAGTGCTGTAGAAGTCACAGCAGAACCCCATGGACAGTGCTGTAGAAGTCACAGCAGAACCCCATGGACAGTGTTGTAGAAGTCACAGCAGAACCCCATGGACAGTGCTGTAGAAGTCACAGCAGAACCCCATGGACAGTGCTGTAGAAGTCACAGCAGAACCCCATGGACAGTGTTGTAGAAGTCACAGCAGAACCCCATGGACAGTGTTGTAGAAGTCACAGCAGAACCCCATGGACAGTGTTGTAGAAGTCACAGCAGAACCCCATGGACAGTGCTGTAGAAGTCACAGCAGAACCCCATGGACAGTGCTGTAGAAGTCACAGCAGAACCCCATGGACAGTGCTGTAGAAGTCACAGCAGGCTCATGGTCATGTGGGAGACGCATCCCCAAGGCCCCCTTCGGTTCCATTTTCACACTGAAACAAAAATAAATTCCCATTCTATCCACAAAGTAAAGTAAATGTCCAAAATGTGTAAAAGTCTGGGTAAAAAGTATTAATTGGTAATGACATTTCAGACAAGTGGACAGTCCAGTACTCACTGTTCGTCTGCCCGACAGCTAAAATAGTTTGAGGTGAAGTATGGTGTCCATTTCTCAGGTTGTTTTAGCTCGCTAGCATTGAGTTTGTTCAGTTCAAGGAATGCGAGCGACAAATGATGTAAACACGACCTAATGTACACAGCTTTCCCCAGTCAATACCCAACATGTTAAGGCAATATGCAGGTGCAACACAGGAGGTTGGTGGCACCTTAATTGTGGAGAACGGGCTTGTGGTAATGACTGGAGCGGAATCACTGGAATGGTATCAAATACATGAACACGTGGTTTATAGGTGTTTGATGCCATTCCATCTGCTCCGTTCCGGATAAAGATTTGAAATGTCTGAAAAGGAACGCATGAATGCCTTGGCGAGGTTTTGATGCAGTTTCAGCAATTCTTTTGATTTTGTGCATAAAAAAACACCCGAATCATTGAGAGAAAAACATTAGATAGCAGAAAAGAATGACAATTTTGCATATTATTTTCATTCTTTATTTGGCTTTTCAGAACAGGATCTGATGAGGAGGCATTTGTACAAGGGGTGTGGGGGGGTGGTAGTGGATAGTAGCAGGGCTGGGTGGGACTGAGATGGGGTCATTATTTATCCCCCCCACCATCACACACACACTCCTCCTCTCCCTGCTGTGACCCCATAGAGGCTGAGTGCCCGTGGCAGCAGTCATTTCCAGGAAGAAGAGGCTGTGTTAGGCAGGCAGCACTACCCTAGCCCACTCCAGCCCTGCCTCGGCCACGTGGTTTGGGAGGCTGATATTAGCTAATATCGGCCCAGGACATGGGAAGGACTGGATCTGTCACAGTGCATTGGGCTCTCACTGTGTTGGGCCACTGTCACCCTCCTTTCTCTACCCATGACACACACAGAAACAGAAACAGCCCCACACACACACAGGTCTTCATTAATGGGTCCTGCCTTGACAACTGATCCTGATTGGCTATGAACAACTCTTCGTGTATTATTGGTGTCTGACTGGCTTGGTTCATGTAAACAAGCCGCAGAAAGGAGGGACATGATAGCCACCCCCATCGCAGGCACACACATATACCACACTCACACACACACCTACACACACTGTATGAACAGAGGCATAGACCTCCACACACATATACCACACTCACACACACACACCTACACACACTGTATGAACAGAGGCATAGACCTCCACACACATATACCACACTCACACACACACCTACACACACTGTATGAACAGAGGCATAGACCTCCACACACATATACCACACTCACACACACACACACACCTACACACACTGCATGAACAGAGGCATAGACCTCCACACACATACCTCACACACTCACACACTCACATACACACCTACACACACTGTATGAACAGAGGCATAGACCTCCACACACATATACCTCACACACTCACACACTCACATACACACCTACACACACTGTATGAACAGAGGCATAGACCTCCACACACATATACCTCACACACTCACACACTCACATACACACCTACACACACTGTATGAACAGAGGCATAGACCTCCACACACATGTGCACACACACACTCTCGCCACATGCCCCAGTGCAGTGACCCTTACACGCCCAGCCAGTCACTGGAGATCAGAGATGCTTTCTCTTCTGTAGTGGTTGGCCTTTTTCCCACTCCCCTGGTACAGACAGTGAAACCATGTCTAGTGTTTGTTATTGGCTTAGAGAAGTGAACACAATTACTGATCTCTATTTACTTATTAACTCCATTGAATTGAATAGAAAGTTCAGTGGATGAATATTAGGGGAAAAAAGGAAAATGAATACACATAATTTTGCTGTCAGGACTCAGGATGTATGGATGTGATTTGACAGATTCATTTAAGGGCTTTAATGTCTGTAGGAGTGAGTGAATATGCAGGTGTGTGTGTGTGTGTGTGTGTGTGTGTGTGTGTGTGTGTGTGTGTGTGTGTGTGTGTGTGTGTGTGTGTGTGTGTGTGTGTGTGTGTGTGTGTGTGTGTGTGTGTGTGTGTGTGTGTGTGTTCACTATAGTTGCTCGTTACCATAGTAATAGACTGGTCATACATCGTGAGAGTCTGTGTACTCTTAGCTTTGTCACTGTTGATCAGTCTAAAGGAGGACATTAGGGAATAGACCAGCCATGTCACAAAAGATGTTTGATTAATGCTACGTAACAATGTCAAAGCCAGAGATGCATATTAAAACCATCAATCCATTTTTACTATCCAATCACAAACACTGTTCCAAACATTGTTTTTCTTTGGTATGAAATTCCACGAGAATATTGTCCCCTTTTTTAGCATTGTTAAATGGGAGTGGCTCTGTTTTATTGTGTGGTATAAATAGCAGAGTAACAAAGGCATACATAAAAAGAAAAACGGCCAAGCTGTCCAGTCTCATCACTGTCTGAGGAATGGGAGATGTATGACCAGTCTATTACTATGGTAACTAGCAACTATATTCAGTGATGCCCGGGTGTGTTTATTCCCCCTGCAGAGACGAGTGGGCATAGCTGTCAGGACTGGAGTGAACAGACACACACAGACACACACAGACACACACAGACACACACAGACACACACAGACACACACAGAAAGACACAGACAGACACAGACAGACACACACAGACAGACACAGACAGACAGACGAAAAATGCTCCTTCTGAAGGTTAGAGTTTGGTAGACAGGTGCACACTCACTACAAGGTGGGTGCCAACATACAGTATAGTATCTATATGGTTAAAAAATAAACACAAACCAACCTGGCTTAGCGTACATAGTTCCACACAGCACAATGCAGGCAGGCTACTTGAGTAGTACAATCTAGTCTAATAAAGGTTATCAGCCACAACAAAGAACAGCCCAGCACTAGCCTACACACTGTGAATGTAGCTAATACACTGTATATAAGCACACAGGAAGACAGGACAGCAGACAGAGTTGAATAGAGGTGCTGACAGAGAGATAAAGGCATACATCATACATAAGCGGAAAGAGCACAGTAGTAGTGTGCCCTAGTAACAAGAATCATCACCTTGAGGTTAATATACTGCTTAGTGTGTGAGTTCCAGAATGCCACAACTGACTTTAGACCGCTGTTTGTTTTATAGACTGTATATTTTGGTGGTATTGGTTATTTCTGGACGTTCTATGACTGTGTTGCTGCTATATTTAATTTTATATTTGTACTATATTCAAAGTGACAGTAAGTGCTTCTGGTGGAAAATGATTGTTAGGTCGTCGTCATCATACGACGGTGGATGAGCATCGCAGTTTTGTCTTCATTTATTTAGGTGATTTATTGATGGCACAGGGAAAAGTTAGCATTTATGTCCCATTTTACTTCTGGACACTCACCTTTTCATGAATTTCACATTGAGGTGGTGGGTACGGTACAAAGCCACGGTAACTTTTAACCTGGGTCACACATTTTTCAACAGCCATTGCCATTTACAGAGGTGTTGTGGATGAATTATAGACAGTTTCCTGTTTTAAGCAAGCGCTGCTTTACTGTGGACATATAGCCATGTTCGTCTTTTTCCAGATGTATTATTGATATGGTCGAATTTATTATGTAAGTATCTGTCACATACTATAGAATGTTAGTGGTCTTTTTGGGCTTTTAGGGGGAAAGAGAAAAGTACAAATGTAGTACTTTATGTTTTTTTTATACAGTAATTGTTTGATTTTTAAGTCGAAACTTCGTAGTTCAATATTTTATTCTATACATTATCAACAGCTTAAATAAAAAATTACTCACATTTTCTATACTAAATAGTATATCTAGTGGATACAGTATCTATTCAATTAAATATTCAGTCAAATGTATACTATAAAGCCAAGAAGGATAGAGGAACAAGTTTGACACCGAAATTGACCTGCAAGAAATATTGATACAGCATTTTGAACATAAAAACCATTCAAATTATTTCCAGAAAATGATTTCCTTTCTGACATTCCATTGACCTTTAATTAATCCACCTTTCCTTCACTTGTATGGGATTTATTTTTTATCGTTAAAAACATTTTGTTGTTGACCATAACACATCTGAGAGGAGGTAGAATATATCTGTCAGTAACACACTGTATAAAGTGTAGGCCAACAGTGAGAATACTTAGCCACATTCCCCTACGACCACAGCCTTTTCCATGCAGTCATACTGCCATCTCTTGAAAGGAAAGGGAACTACCACAACCGATCCTCACTGGGACATTCTCTCTGCCTCTCCCTGTTTGTCTTGTATTCCTCTTGCCTGTATTTGTATTGATGTCTACTGTACTGCAGGTTGTCCACTCGCTTTAAGCAGAGGTCCTTCAGTGCAACCTTGGTGTGGCTGGACCCTATCTGCTACAGTAAATGATGGCTGGACAAGGCGATGCGGTAGGACTGGCCTCTGCCTCTCCAGACCAGCGCCTTTACCAATGAGACAGCCTCACGTGTCACCACAAGTCACGGGGGAGAGAGAGTGGACATCACTCACTGTGTCATCCCGCCCCACACACACACACACACTCGCACACACACACTAATACACAACGACAACACACACATACATGACATACATAGAACTGACTGATATTGACCAAATAAGATCATCCAAGTGATTTTCCAGATATAAGATGACATTTGAGTCTTGATTTCAGGTGCGCAGGTTAGGAGTTGACCAATCTAGTCTTTTATTTTGACTGTGAATAAAAGGTAAATAAATCTTGCATGGGCCACTCTGTAAAAGACAGAAACAATGTGTGACTGAAAGAGGTGGTCACAGCTGGAAAGGGAGAATGAACGGGGGTTGAGGGTTGCAGTTTCAACATCATTCAATCAGACAAACATGCCCCTCAGCTGAAACAGCGAAACCCTTCCGATTCTCTCGAATTAGGGAGATTAGCGGGAAAGCGCATAATGCGGGATGATGGAATTTGTCATAATTTGCATTGTCCTGGAATGATCCTGTTTGATAGAGCGACGCATCGTGGAGCTTGTCATGTCCCACGGGCAGGTCATAGAAGAAGCTTGGCAGAAATGATTTTTGAGATATGTGCATCAGTCGTAAAAGCCTCACAACCAATTTGTCAAAAAAATCTGAGGTCAGGACAGTTGAAGGCACCAGGGCATTTTGCTTTGACGCAAAAAGAAAACATGCTCTTCTATCACTTCAGCACACAACTCTGATGGTCTGGACTACCACACTCTTCGTTAACATGTATCTTTTATCAGTTTGACTTTTTATATTTTACAAGATTTTTTTTAATTTAAGATTTTATTTTAAAAATGATTTGGGTTGAAGTAAATTTAAGATAAAACACAGCAATACGTCAATTATAATATATGTATTTTTGTCAACCGAAATGTTCAAATTCTAAAATTCTAAATGATCTATTTATTTGCTCCTGTGTTGTGGCGCGTGGATGTGCGTGAGGAGGGTGTCTCCCACAATAACATAAAGCAGTCCCTTCTGACCTTGATAATACTCCACAACGAAGGCTACAGACAGACGAGTAATCAGCATAAAGTTGACCAGAGCCGACGTGACAGTGTTACTTCTCCACCCGGGCATCTCTGGAACGGGCATGTCGAGGGCAGACAGGCAGGCAGAATGGAAACGGCATAGTGAAAGCGAGAGAGGGGCCAATGTCACGTTTTGTCTTTATAGTGTCTTTTCACGATTCCTGATTCTTTTCTTTCTCAAATATTTGTTCTGGTAATAACTATTCTATTTTGAACATATGTCCGTAGGTCTTTTTTGTCTCCATATGCAATTCTGGACCAGAGAGGATGCTTGAGAGATCCCCCCATGTTTTCCTGCCTTTGTGAGTTTCGTTCGGGCTATTTATGTCGCCGTTTAAGTAACACTGATGTTGTGTGACAGTTGAGCATACAAGGGTTAGGCTCAAACTAGAGCACAAACTGAAAAAAGGGACATGGATTAATAAAATGAGGAAATAAAAAAATAAAAAACAATTTAGTTTTCTTTCAGAAGAAGCCTTAATTAAGAGAGACTAAGATGGTGAAAGATACAAGAGAAGGGGAGAAAGGTTTTGGTTCTCCTGAACATGTTATATTTCTATAAATGAGGTGTCAGAAGCCCCAGAATCTCCTCAGGGCGTAACACAACATGAGCCCATCTCTTATCATTTCTTATTCGGAGACGTGATGCGCTTTGAATGCACTAATGCTGAAAGAGCCCCACAGACTTGAAGCCAGTTGAAGATGGAATCACAGCACACAGACCTGACAAACTGACATCCACCGCGGAAGGATTAAACAGTTATTCCGTATCAAATCCAAAAAGCAGAAATAATATATGCACTTAAATGCGTGGAATAAACTTCTTCCTTGATTCGCACATTTACAACTATTTGCCAACCTTTAAATATTCAAGGAATTAAATATACAGGAAATAGATGAAGAGTTTTGTGGCATGAAATAAGCATGTTCCTTTAGAGACTATGAGATTGTGAGGTTTAGAAGGGCGATTCGTTCTAATACAGTTGGATAGGTGTTATGACATGCCTTGCTCCAGTGTTCTAGTGATTGAGTCATTCGATATCCCCCCCTGCCTTCAGTCCAAAGTACTACATTTACCCATTTACTGTGGGCCCCACTGTTAACAATGCTTCAAAGATTCAGAAGCAAACATAATTCTGTTACAAATTTCTACTCCCATTATTCTGCATTTAGTCATACACTGTTTACCCCTTTCATTTTGTGTTACGTGTTTCCTTCCTGCGTTAGCCAAAAGTTACAGCATATTCATTTGATTCATTTTGTACATTTGTATTATCATTCCCTTAGTTAAATTACGCACGAGGGCTCAACGGGAGATGTGAATGAGCATATCTGATAAGCAGGCCATGGAGCTGTTCCCCCTCACCCTGTCCTTGGACCAGGGAGAAAACCTGACTGTTTGTCTAATACTAGGTCACTTTACCTGCACTGGCCCAGTCTGGTTGGTCTATACCCAGCCCTGCTAATGACACAGAGTCAGACAGTCATTCAGCAGAATTGAGCCCAATGAGTTACTTTACAACACCAATGTAAATATAGCCTAGCACCCAAGCCTGTTCACGCCTTGGAGGTTTCTGACTAAAACGACAATTAAGAAGGCCTCAGACACGCTAGGCGTGTTACAAGAAGCAGTGAAGGCTTGAGAGCGGATGGATTCATCCATGCAACCGGTTCTAGTGTTCCAGTGTTCCAGCATTTGCATACGTGTTACTGTCTGGATCCTTGGGGCTCAGTGACCTTTTGACACGTCATTGGGTTTCTGAAAAATGATGGTGTTTAAGCCATGAAATAAAGGTTGATAAAGCATGAAGCCAAAACACAGATTCAATTAATGCTAAGCAGGCAGCGTGTGTCGCGGCGGCCTCCGACGTCTCACAGAGAGGATGTTTGTGTAGCTTGTAGGGAAAATAAGGTCTGAGACACATTTAGTGTTAAGCCAGACTAATAGATTTTGTAACCCTGAGGTACAATATTCAAAACTCGGCTTGCGCGATAACTAAATATGCATTTTCAGTAAGACAGGACACAATTGAAATATCAGATTGAAAAACATAAGCTAGGTTGTACCTTTACCCGTTTAGGGTCAGGATATCTGCAATTGCAGTGAGAGGGAGTGGAGGCTTGGTATACCATTCACCACGAACACACCGTACTATTGATTTAACTGTGAAATATTTAATACCGCGTGTCCTTTTCTCACTGGGCCATTTAGACTCTTAAGGTTACCGTTTGAAAAATACTTGACTTGTTTATAGGAAGTTTAATGTAATATGCTATTGTTTGACCCTTATGAATATTAACAGTCTCATCTCTGGCCTATTAAAAATGCATGTGGCATTGTGCTTGTTGATCACGTTTAGGACGCCCATGCAAATTGGACTGTCTTCCCTGTCAGTGCAGGAGATAAATAATGTAGCTGTGTTGTATATTCAGGGACACACCATTGACAGTCAATTAACAAGTTTGATTGGTGTGTGAACTCATTCTTTTGAACTGTTAATTTTATGTAAATAGTATTCGTTTCCCTTTTGCCTCCACTCTCAAGCCGATCCCTCGTTAACCCCCCCCCCCTCCCCCCTCTCTCCATGCGCCAGTAGTAACCTGAGCTGGAGCTTTAATAATTGATCATCACACACCTGCTTGGTGGAAGCTATGGGGAGTTTGTCTTTAACAGTCAAGGGGGCATGCGCTGGCCTCGTGATATTCAAATCAACAAATGGTAGTCCTCCTTTTTTGGAAGTCAAAATGGGGAGCTCTTTTTATGGCTTGTTACGAGGTCCTCGCCACCCGTCTGACTTTACCAAGGCTCCTCAGATGGAGGAGATATGATGGCCCTTGATGGCTCATAAATGGAATGCCAATGACGACTTGTTGTTGACGTCGCCAACAACTCAGGCTTTTATGTGACGCTGCAGACCAAACATAGAGGTATGGTTCGCGCTTCCACAGATAGTGCTCGCAGGTAAACGATCAGGTGGTTGATCCGACCGTTTGAAAGACGGGAGGCCTCCACCCCCCCCCCCCTCCTCTCCTCCCTTGCGTCCTCTCTCTCATCTCTTCCTCTGTCGCGGTAATTTGGAGCAGCAGAGGCAGATGCTGAAGATTCATCAAAGTTGACAAGTGAACCCAGGAGCTAGGAATCATGGGAAACCCATATGGAAATGGCTGTGGCCATATCCCCCTCTAGCAAAGAGCTCTATGTTGTTCTGTTATTATCAAATCAAATTCTACAAACTGCTGATTTTGTCATGGTGGAGAAAAACCTTTGTGTTTGCTGCAGCAGTATTTCAAAGCGGCATCACACTGCCCTTGAATGTCCATTAGTAATGTCCACTATGGTGCATTGATGTGTGCTGACAGTACAGTGTAACTCAACACATACGCACCATGTTATCCTGTTTTCATCCCATAGCTTTGCAATGCTTCTTATCTGCATATATTGCTAATTGGAAATTTGATTAGGTAATAAAGGCTACTTTTTTATGTAAACGCAATTTCCCCTGTCTCATTGATGTGGACTCTCAGATAAGCCTAGTAGGTGATTGGACTGTAACGCCTAGAACCTTAGGGCGGTGGGGGTTAGACAATTGGCCTCATTTGCTACTAACAAAGTGAGCAAGGGTACTGACTCAGTGGAGGTGAAGAGGGGGTTGGGGCGAAGTGCTAAGCCTTCAGTAATACCACTGGTCCACACTTGGTAACCCTTGTAATCTGGGGGAGAAATACGATACCCATGTATGTACGTATGGTAATCGGTTAAGGACCCTGCTCTCACGCCATGTATCAATTGATTTTGGTCTCCTTGATCCCTCCGGAGGTCAGCGTCTTCACAGACCCTAAAGGTCTCTGCTTAGACCACCAATTAACACCCTGTCACCAGTGGCTGTTTGCATTGACTAGGAAGTGGCACGGTGGCCACACTTTTGATATCCTAATGTAGCAAGGTGATGGGTGTCCAGGGACCTGACCTCTCCACTGGTCTCATTGGTCCCCACGCATCCTTCTGCATTAATCGCATGGATTTCTTTGAGCTTAAATTATTGAGCTTAGGAACTTTGTCGTCTAACAGGCCGTTTATCTCAGCGTATTATCGCGTGGCTAATTATGCTCATGAATAAGACAACACAGACAGACCCCCGTTTGAACGGATCTGCTCTCACGCATGCTAAGGCACCTGCTTATCTTCCTGGTGGGAAATGTGTATTATTGGTGATATGATACATTGCGGGAAAAAAAGATGGAACTTAGTTGATGCGCTAATCAAACATAGGCTGATAATTGATGTTCATTCCGGACGTTACACCTCACTGATGTCTGCACTGTGTTACTTTGACAGGACTCAGGTGGAGTTAAGTTAGTTTTTATTCGGAAATGAACGGCACTTCTTTGCAGGTCCAACATGTTTTTGTTTGTCTGTTTTCACGTTCAAGTTGTGTCAGGTCTGTGTTTGCAGTTTGCACTCTATAGCTTTACAAAATAGTATCTTTTTTCCATTTTAGTCCTCCATGAGGTGTGTATATGTTTGGAAATTAAATAAATAAGTTAGCCTCAATTCTATATCGAACAGCCCAACGTCTTCACCAGCCATTTGTCCGCTTGAGAGAATGGCTGCATTTATCATCTTTGACCAGTAGCCAGTTCTGTGGGAGTGTGTAATTGAGTTCCAAGCGATGGATTGAGTTTGAGGAGAGATTTATTCTCTGAAACCAGGAGTGTGTACATAGGCCACATGGCCAAGCAGAAGCACAACCATTCTACAGGGCAACTGAGAGGGAAAACATTAACCCCTGGAAAGAGCTTTGGTTGACCACTGCCAGGATGAGACTAATGTCAGGGTGTATGAGACTGATGTCAGGGTGTATGAGACTGATGTCAGGGTGTATGAGACTGATGTCAGGGTGTATGAGACTGATGTCAGGGTGAATGAGACTGATGTCAGGGTGTATGAGACTGATGTCAGGGTGTATGAGACTGATGTCAGGGTGTATGAGACTGATGTCAGGGTGTATGAGACTGATGTCAGGGTGTATGAGACTGATGTCAGGGTGTATGAGACTGATGTCAGGGTGTATGAGACTGATGTCAGGGTGAATGAGACTGATGTCAGGGTGTATGAGACTGATGTCAGGGTGTATGAGACTGATGTCAGGGTGTATGAGACTGATGTCAGGGTGTATGAGACTGATGTCAGGGTGTATGAGACTGATGTCAGGGTGTATGAGACTGATGTCAGGGTGTATGAGACTGATGTCAGGGTGAATGAGACTGATGTCAGGGTGTATGAGACTGATGTCAGGGTGTATGAGACTGATGTCAGGGTGAATGAGACTGATGTCAGGGTGAATGAGACTGATGTCAGGGTGTATGAGACTGATGTCAGGGTGTATGAGACTGATGTCAGGGTGTATGAGACTGATGTCAGGGTGAATGAGACTGATGTCAGGGTGTATGAGACTGATGTCAGGGTGTATGAGACTGATGTCAGGGTGTATGAGACTGATGTCAGGGTGTATGAGACTGATGTCAGGGTGAATGAGACTGATGTCAGGGTGTATGAGACTGATGTCAGAGTGTATGAGACTGATGTCAAAGTGTATGAGACTGATGTCAGGGTGAATGAGACTGATGTCAGGGTGAATGAGATTTGATGTCAGGGTGTATGAGACTGATGTCAGGGTGAATGAGACTGATGTCAGGGTGTATGAGACTGATGTCAGGGTGTATGAGACTGATGTCAGGGTGTATGAGACTGATGTCAGGGTGTATGAGACTGATGTCAGGGTGTATGAGACTGATGTCAGGATGTATGAGACTGATGTCAGGGTGTATGAGACTGATGTCAGGGTGTATGAGACTGATGTCAGGGTGAATGAGACTGATGTCAGGGTGAATGAGACTGATGTCAGGGTGAATGAGACTGATGTCAGGGTGTATGAGACTGATGTCAGGGTGTATGAGACTGATGTCAGGGTGTATGAGACTGATGTCAGGGTGAATGAGACTGATGTCAGGGTGTATGAGACTGATGTCAGGGTGTATGAGACTGATGTCAGGGTGTATGAGACTGATGTCAGGGTATATGAGACTGATGTCAGGGTGTATGAGACTGATGTCAGGGTGTATGAGACTGATGTCAGGGTGAATGAGACTGATGTCAGGGTGAATGAGACTGATGTCAGGGTGAATGAGACTGATGTCAGGGTGTATGAGACTGATGTCAGGGTGTATGAGACTGATGTCAGGGTGTATGAGACTGATGTCAGGGTGTATGAGACTGATGTCAGGGTGTATGAGACTGATGTCAGGGTGAATGAGACTGATGTCAGGGTGAATGAGACTGATGTCAGGGTGTATGAGACTGATGTCAGGGTGTATGAGACTGATGTCAGGGTGATCGGAGCTGAACAACCATCCTGTATGAGTATAAGTTCCTGTTTAATCACATATATGGCTCAATTCCATTGGAAGAACCAGGGGGAACTAGAATGAAAGTGAACTATTCTGCCTTATTATTATTCGACCATGCTGGTCATTTATGAACATTTGAACATCTTGGTCATGTTCTGTTATAATCTCTACCCGGCACAGCCAGAAGAGGACTGGCCACCCCACATAGCCCGGTTCCTCTCTAGGTTTCTTCCTAGGTTTTGGCCTTTCTAGGGAGTTTTTCCTAGCCACCGTGCTTTTACACCTGCATTGTTTGCTGTTTGGGGTTTTAGGCTGGGTTTCTGTACAGCACTTTGAGATATCAGCTGATGTACGAAGGGCTATATAAATAAATTTGATTTGATTTGATTTGAACTAGTGAGAACTAGTGAGAACCAGGAGGTACCAGAATGAAAGTGAACCATGAGGAACCAGAATGAAAGTGAACTAGGGAGAACCAGGGGGAACCAGAATGAAAGTGAACTAGGGAGAACCAGGAGGAACCAGAATGAAAGTGAACTAGGGAGAACCAGGAGGAACCAGAATGAAAGTGAACCAGGAGGAACCAGAATGAAAGTGAACTAGGGAGAACCAGGAGGAACCAGAATGAAAGTGAACCAGGGAGAACCAGGAGGAACCAGAATGAACGTGAACTAGGGAGAACCAGGAGGAACCAGAATGAAAGTGAACTAGGGAGAACCAGGAGGAACCAGAATGAAAGTGAACTAGGGAGAACCAGGCACAGGGTTCTATAGTTACACCATGACATAGGCTAGCATCAGCTTAACTAACATGTGATTGTGTGGTACCTTTGCCCCTTTACAGGTGGATGAGGCAGTGTTCTGTGCAGGCCAGATCGCCCTGGTGCCTTGTACCATGCAGCTGGTGAGGGCTGGAGCAAGGACCCAGGCCTGTCTGTCCTTCAGCCACATAGAGAAGGTTCTGGAAGCAGTGATCAACAGCCTTACCCTGGGCCATGTGCTGCAGGCCCACTGCTACGCCACCCGCAGCCAAGACATCCCTGTCATCAGAGCAGTCTGGGACAGCAAGCTGAGGGCCGCACAAGAGAAGGTGAGCTATTTTATCAACTATTTGTCCTTTGTATAAATCCTATGTATATTTCCTTTTGTGAATATGATCAATAGCATAAATAAATGGAATTAACCTCTACTCACACAGAGTAGGCAAAAAAACAGCATCTGTGTGTGCTTCCATCTCCATTTGAATAAGGGAGAAAATGTGATAGGCATATTAGACATGCAGCCTTGAATTCTCTATCAGAATTTAATGGGCAAAAAGTGGAATTTCCAAATGAGCCAAAGTCCCACCCGCTCTCCCCCTTCAGAGACCCAGAGCTCTGTTGCTGATATTTACCAGAGAGTGTGCTCATGAAAAGTTGATGATGTGGGAAACACTGGTGTCTTTGATAATATGGAGCTTGGCACAGAAGCAGATGTCTTCCGTTAGAACCTCCCTAATCCTTTATCCCCCCTTTTGGAGTTAGGCTGAACTCTCTGAGCAGCTTATCCCCCTCCAGTCCATGCCCCCACCCCAAACCCCTCTCCCCTGCCACAGACCCTCATCCACATGGCTAATAAGGGCACCAGGCTCCCCAGCCAGGCCTGTTCCTCCCGCGGTAATCTGCCAGCCCTGGGGGATAAGGGAGCAGGGGAGAAGGGAAGAGCCCACCTCCAACATGTGTCTCAGACTCTGTGGTGGGAAGTGCAGTGGGGGAACTCACTAAAAGTGCAAATCAGGGACTTTCTAAAAATGTGCAAAGTGAGGACTCACTAAAAGGGCAGAATGGGGACTCGCTCACTTGCAGGACTTGCCTTCATGATGGGGATAGCAGACTAGATACCCTCTTAAAGCTTACACTGAGTGGACAAAACATTAGCAACGCCTGCTCTTTACATGACACAGACTGACCAGGTGAAAGCTATGATCCCTTATTTATGTCACTTGTTAAATCCACTTGAATCAGGTTAAAGGATTTTTAAGCCTTGAGACAATAGAGACATGGATTGTGTATGTGTGCCATTCAGGGGGTGAATGGACAAGACAAAACATGTAAGTGCCTTCGAACAGGCTATGGTAGTAGGTGCCAGGCACACCAGTTTGGGTCAAGAACTGCAACGCTGCTGAGTTTTTAACGCTCAACAGTTTCGCGTGTGTATCAAGAATAGTCCACCGATCAAGGGACATCCAACTTGACACAACTATGAGAAGCATTGGAGTGAACATGGGCCAGTATCCCTGTGGAACGTTTTTTGACACCTTGTAGAGTGGGGTGCAACTCAACATTAGGAAAGTGTTTGGTACACTCAGTGTAGAGGCTCCACAGAAGAGTCTAGTGACAACGTATTGATAGAGTTGGACCCATAACAAAGTGAGGACCCATAACTCTATTGTGAGGAGGGTAATAGAAATCCATGTAAACTGTTCCCTGGCCCATAGCTGGCCCCTCCCAACATGAGTCAAATAAACGTATCAAACAGGGAATGCAACTAATTAGCATGTAGTTTAGGGACTGTCAGACCATTGACTCACTGAGGTCAAAGCTTAGGGAACTAGTTGGCTACAGCATCAGGGCCAGGTCAATCAGGGCCAGGTCAATCAGGGCCAGGTCAATCAGGGCCAGGTCAGATGTGCTCCAAGATGGCCAACATTCAATAAATTGGTGAAAACAAGTCTTTGATGTGTCAAGCGGACTGCTTATTGGCACCTTCAGAGTCCTCTATCTGAACTGGCACTTGAATGAACCCCTCCACAGATTGACAGCTCTGTTAGTTTCCCCCCAAACAGGTTAGTTAACACTCTCTCAGCCCTTAGACTATCACAGTGGGCTAGCTGGTAAGGGTTACTAACCTCCCACCTCCCCTTTGTGAGTTAGTCTTTGAGTAGCAGTAGATGCTGGTAGTTCCCAGCTCCTCCATCCCTCCCTCTCTCTCAGCGCAGGTGGGGTGGGAGGAGAGGAGAGGGTCCAGGGGAGAGAGAGAGGCTGTGGCAGGGGCCTGCTTGCGTTTCATCCTGGGCCTAGTGAAACGGCTCTGTCCCTGGGGTGGGGATTAGACAAAGCGCCGGTGCTCATTTGAAGTGATTGTAATGAGAATATTTAACTCGGGTCAAACACAGATAACACCACTCCTGCAGAGACTGCGGAATAACTCACCCTCTCCTTTATTCACTCACACACACAAGGCTCAGGACTGGCTGAGTGCACCTGCAGTAAATGGGATCTTTATGTTCTTGGTACCTGTATTTTACTGTGTGCTTTTTACCTGCTATTTACTTAGAAGTTCAACTTATAAATTCCATGGTAAAGTGGTCATTATTCAACTTTTTGTAAGATAATGATGTAAACTACAAAGGGTAAAGCTCCAGGGCCAGTTTTTGGATGTGGATAGTCTTACCCATTGTCTTTGTCAGTAGCTATTGATTCACACTAGAGACACCTGATGAGGTGGCTCAGCACAGAAACCACATTTTGACCCATGCAATTAGCTACATAGGAAACCAATAGACCCTGAATCCACCCCTGACTAAAACCAGGCTCACTTTGAATAAAAGTGTCTTCTCTTGTTAGTTTCAACAACTTGACTCCCAGAGGTCGCACTCACTTTTACCTGACCAGCTCCTGCAGCCTGTCAAGCAACACTAAAACCCTCTTGCCATTCATTTTCAGAATGACGAATAATAACGGCCAAGAACATTTATCCCGTTTACCTCCGGCGTCGTGCACAAACGTAACCAGCAATCAGAGCTGTGATGAGGCGGGAGACATCAGGCTGCTGAGGCAGAAGGAAGCACAGCCGCGTGGCTCCATGTTGTTGTTGTGCGTTGATCACTTCTCTAATCAGGTGGACGGGGAAGCTCGCAGGGGTTAATTGGGAGCACGCCGGAGCCGCCTCGCTTGTGAAATCGTATTTATGGCGCGTCGAACCGCGAGGTCCGTGTGTGAGTGGGATGAATAAAGGAGGTGTGCATGCAATGCGTCTGTAATTGTTAGCCAGTCTTCTCAGTTGGACAACAGGACTGGAAAACACGGCGACTTCTTTTGTGTTGATGCCAATTGATTTTCTCCTAGTTATTAGTTAGGCTAAACCTTTGGTATTCATGAATGCACATTATGTGATGTGTGATCGAATGGCAATTTCCATCATAAGAAGTTACACAAGATCACAGTGTGAAGTCAAGTGCCATGCTATGGTCGTTTTCTGTGCTTGTCTGAATCCTGGCTTGAGTGTTCTGTAGTAGACCCTCTTTATGGTATCCATCAATCTCCATCTAACTCCATGGGTACCCCCACACACCTAAACATATAGGCCCTTATATAATAAGGGTTCCTCTCACTCCCTCCTGTATATCCCCTCTCCTCCCTTTAACCCTGTTCTGCCCCCTCTCTTCAGGGGGGGAGCTGTTAGTGTTAGCTAACCTAACGCACCTCCAACACCACAGCAGCAGTAGACAGGCTTTGGTTTATACAAGTGGCCCCAGGGCTAGAGCCAGCCAGCCAGCCTGCAGAGGAAACGGAGATATGAGAGCGGGGATATTGTGGGGACTGGTGGCCCAATGCTACACCCTGCCTGTAGAGGAAACAGAAAGAGAGAAGAGGAGAGGGGGATGATGTGGATACTGGAGGCCCACGTCTCTCAGGTAGCCACACAGAGGAGAGGAGAGCCAGGCAGCCCCAGCCACGCGCTGAAGGCCTCCCGCTGGGCAGGAAATGTAGGGGAACTGCCTAAGCGGCTAGGCCCCATCAGCTCCCTGCTGCTCGCCGGCTTTACACCACTTCCTTATTACGGTGTTTACCGTTCGCCTTTCACGCCTCTCTGGTCCCCAGCCCTGCGCCAAGCATCTGTGAGAGAGAAGGAGCGGGGGAAAGGAAGGAGGGAGTTAAAAGAAACATGGTGGAAAGCAGGTCACACCCTCCTTCGACAGTGGCGGAGTGAGTTCCAGATTTTCAGAGGGGGGGGGGGTTGTGCTAGTGAGCCAACTGAATGAAGGAATGAAGTTATGTGATGTATTGCATTATGGAGAATCCAGCATTAAAGAGCAGGGCTGCCCCAATCACATGTACATACACACTATGTCACACACACAAACTCTTCTGCAGGCACTCAGCTCAGTCATATATCACAATGTGTCACCTCTATATTTTATTGGATTCAGTTAATACATTATTTCTAGTCAGGCAGGGGGTGTCAGGTGGGTAGAGTGCTTTCACTCCTGACAGCAGGGAGACACACTACAACAATGAAGTACTGACTACAAACACAGACTGAAACATCACCACCAACTGAAACACTGAAATCACGGGGAAGGAAACAATATTGTCAGAAAGGACCAAATGTACTGCACCAAGTGCTCTCTGTTCATGTAACATTTGGAGAGATAAATAAATAAAGGAGTTGATTTAACCACCTCAGACAAGTCTGGGAGGAAAAACAAAGTCTGGAAGTTTAGATCTGTGTGACCGTCTGCAGTGATCGGCCAGAGGCTAGAGTACCGTAGCATCGTCATCGAGGTTCTCTGTCGTCTCACTGGGTACAGTACCTCAGCACCCTGGGCCAACAGGATGGCCTTTAAGCCTGGTTAAGCAGGGCTCTTCTCCCCCCTGTCCCCCTCACCACCCCATCCCTCCCTCCTCCCAGAGCAATGAGTATTGACAAGTGTAGACCTGGGCCCCTCCAGGAGAATACTTTGCTGCGCGCTAAGTGCTAATCTAACATTTATCAAAGCAGAGGCCACATATGTATCGTGTCACACCACACAACACCACACAGGCCTGCCGTCCCTGTCACACTTATTGTTCCCTGTTGTTATTATTCACCATCACCACTAGCTAGGGCTTCACAGTGAAGAAATGGAGCGAACAAATTTAGGCTCTCCTCTTTAGGTCCACACCCCCCCCCATCGTCCTTCTTCCATCTCCAAGGCGAGAGGTTGGCTGTTGATACACAATTAGGCCTTAGCTAAAGTTTAATCTGGAGGTAAGTGGTGCAGGCGTTCATGTAGCTGGCATGTTGGGTTGCGATGGGTTTGTTTATCGAGGGGGACAAAGAGGCCGCTCGTCTGCTCTTGTCAATGATTTTTTGTGTGAGTGAATTACAAAATAAAGTGTATGTAACCTGTTATTATTCTGCACTTACGAAGTGGGGTGTAAGTGGATGAAAATTGATCCTGCAAATTGAAAAGGGGGTTAAGTGTTTTTGTCCTATCGACTCCAGCCGAAATGACTTGTATAAAACGCTCATTTCTCTCCCATTAGCAGATGAGGGCCGCAGCCAAGTATTATTTGAGGGCTACATTGTGCCGCGAGCTGGCAGAAGACATTTTGTAGCTGATAATTGCCTACTGACACTGTCTGGAGGGGGAAAACAGATTTGAACTCTGCAAATGTAATCATTTGAAGCCATCAGCAGTTTTCTGCTAAATGTGGAAGGGTGATTGGTGAAATGGCCACAGCATGAATCATGATCTCCTTGGAAACGATGAAAAGGGCTTCTTTGAAAGAACCTGTCATGTTATCAGATGGACTTATATGTGCTGTTGTTGATGGATAGCTGTGTCGGCATCCATATATGTTTGTTTGACAAATGATTATTGTCCATACCCTGGAATATAACCCAGGCTTACCTTTCCATCTAAAATCTTCCTCATGTTCCTATGACACCCTGCATATCCTTTCTCTCAGGTATTGGATATACAAATAATTATCTTTGTGATAAAATGTGCATTAATTGTCTCAGATATAAAGGGCACCTTTCTATATTGCAGGAGGAATCATTCGGGGAGCAAGAGATTCAGAGTGGACCCTTGGTGGTTACCGTGGTCCCTGCCTTACCCAGGGGAGCGGCTGTGGAACTGCACGTCATTGCTGCCCACGACGACCCCAGACACAGGACTTCCTGTCACATGACTACTGAGGTGGAGTGTGGAACCATAGAATGTCATGCCATGCTGTCCAGCGATAGCCAGTGTGCCACTGTATCCTTGGCACTGCTGGTGCCCAGTTCTGCGCCAGCTGTCTCAGGGGTGGAAGGGGAGATACTGGTTGCACTGGTTGCTACCCTTCAGAGTGCCATGCAGAAGATTGGTGGTGGTGGGATCTCTCCACTGTGTGCCAGGGTGTTCTACAAGTGTAACAATGCTCTGGCTGGACAGCTTGTAACGGGTAGGTAAACCACACACTCTACACTGCTCGCTCCTCATACATGTAGCAATACATGTTTAAACATGTTCAAATTCAAATTAATTTGAGTTAAATACAATAAAAAAAATGTTGGTATAAGGTGATCTTTATGTTACTAAGATCTTATATTAAGCAACCGAGATTGGGTAACTGTCCGCCTAAAACAGTGGTATTCCCCCCAAAATAGTAGAGAACCCTTTTTCCCCCCTGAAATTTCTGGAGACCCCATTTTCCCACCAATAATTTATTGTGACCACACCCCACCCCCAAAACATAAAAAATGACATTATCTTTCTCTTTCTCAAAAACCTTTGTCCCATACAATAATCTGTACTCTACATATTTTGTTACGAATAAAACAACATATATACATTTCCAGTGAGAAGTTAGGACACACCTACTCATTCAAGGGGTTTTCTTTATTTCTACTCTTTTCTATATTGTAGAATAATACTGAAGACATCTAATCTATGAAATAACACGTTGAATAAAAAAAAAGTCAAACAAATCACAATATATTTGATATTTAGGGACCTTCCGGGTGGCGCAGTTCACCTTCACACTCCTGGGCCAGACTACACTCAATCATAGGTCTTACTGAAGAGATGAGTCTTCAATAAAGACTTAAAGTTGAGACCGAGTCTGTGTCTCTCACATGGTAGGCAGACCATTTCATAAAAATGTAGCTCTATTTGAGAATGCCCTGCCTCCAGCTGTTTGCTTAGAAATTCTAGGGACAGTAAGGAGGCCTGCGTCTTGTGACCATAGCGTACGTGTAGATATGTATGGCAGGACCAAATCGGAAAGATATATAGGAGCAAGCCCATGTCATGCTTTGTAGGTTAGCAGTAAAACCTTGAAATCAGCCCTTGCCTTAACAGGAAGCCAGTGTAGAGAGGCTTGCACTGGAGTAATATGATCACTTTTGGGGGTTTTAGTCAAGATTCTAGCAGCCGTGTTTAGCACTAACTGAAGTTTATTTAGTGCTTTATCCGGGTAGCCGTAAAGTAGAGCATTGCAGTAGTCTAACCTAGAAGTGACAAAAGCATGGATTAATTTTTCTGCATCATTTTTGGACAGAAAGTTTCAGATTTTTGCAATGTTACGTAGATGGAAAAAAGCTGTCCTTACGTAGATGGAAAAAAGCTGTCCTTGAAACAGTCTTGATATGTTCGTCAAAAGAGAGATCAGGGTCCAGAGTAACGCCGAGGTCCTTCACAGTTTTATTTGAGATGACTGTACAACCATGAAGATTAATTGTCAGATTCCACAGAAGATCTCTTTGTATCTTGGGACCGAGAACAACCATCTCTGTTTTGTCTGAGTTTAAAAGTAGAACATTTGCCGCCATCCACTTCCTTATGTCTGAAACACAGGCTTCCAGGGAGGGCAATTTTGGGGCTTCTCCATGTTTCATCGAAATGACGGCTGTGTGTTATCCGCATAGCAGTGAAAGTTATGTTTCCATTATGTTTCCGAATGACATCACCAAGAGGTAAAATATATTGTGAAAACAATAGTGGTCCTAAAACGGAGACTTGAGGCTCACCGGAATTTACAGTTGATTTGTCAGAGGACAAACCATCCACAGAGACAAACTGATATTTTTCCGACAGATAAGATTTAAAGCAGGCCAGAACTTGTCCGTGTAGACCAGTTTAGGTTTCCAGTCTCTCCAAAAGAAGGTGGTGATCGATGGTATCAAAAGCAGCAATAAGGTCTAGGAGCACGAGGACAGATGCAGAGCCTTGGTCTTTAGCAGTGGTTTCTTTGGAGCAATTTGACCATGAAGGCCTGATTCATGCAGTCTCCTTTGAATAGTTGATGTTGAGATGAGTCTGTTACTTGAACTCTGTGAAGCATTTATTTGGGCTGCGATCTGAGGCTGATAACTCTAATGAACTTATCCTCTGCAGCAGAGGTAACTCTGGGTCCTCCTTCCCTGTGGCGGTCCTCATGAGAACCAGTTTCATCATAGCACTTGGTGGTTTTTGCGACTGCACTTGAAAAAACGTTCAAATTCTTTAAATGTTCCGTATTGACTGAGCTCCATGTACTAAACTAATGATGGACTGTCAATTCTCTTTGCTTAATTGAGTTGTTCTTGCCTTAATATGGACTTGGTCTTTTGCCAAATAGGGCTATCTTCTGTATAACCCCCCTACCTTGCCACAACACAACTGAATGGCTCAAATGCATCAAGAAGGAAAGAAATTCCACAAATGAACTTTTAACAATGTGCACCTGTTAATTGAAATGCATTCCAGGTAACTAATTGAGAGAAGGTCAAGAGTGTGCAAAGTTGTCATCAATGCAAAGGGTGGTTACTTTGAACAATCTCAAATATATTTTGATTTGTTTAACACTTATCACTATATGATTCCACATGTGTTATTTAATAGTTTTGATGTCTTAACTTTGTAATTTTTTTTATACAATGTAGAAAATAGTACAAATAAAGAAAAACTTTTGAATGAGTAGGTGTGTCCAAACTTTTGACTGGTCGGCGACCCCACTGCAGACCCCGACTTTGAATATCACTGCCCTAAATCATGTTTGGGGTGACATTGGTAAAGATATTTCCATACATAAAGTTGTGAGAACAACGGTCTAGTAGAAACCAGTCTCTGGAGGGAAGCTCATCTTCCTTTGTGTTTAATTATTGGGAGTCATTTGCTCTCTGTTGTTAAGAACAGCACTGGGACTGGCAGCATCCTCTGTCATCATTATACTGTTATGCCACCATCTTACTCTCTCAGGATTCTGGTTCCTCATCAAGACAAATATGGAATGGTATTTATTTTCCCCTGCGAGACTCGTTTTGTCTTTAGAAAAGGTCCAACCAACACATTCATCAACCAGACACAGTTGAATGTCTGGAAATAAACATGGGTGTTTTGTTTTGTCACATAATTATATGATGGCAGTTCATGAAAGGTCATCAGTTCTCGTTCTGAACATCTCAGGAGAGTTTGAAATCTACTCCGTTCACACAAAATAGTGCTGAAATTAAAGGATGCTCTGATATTTTAGTACTGCAATCGTGTTTGATATGAATATGGGCATATAATACAATGTTGTGTTTTAAAATTCAGCCATTTTAATGACGTTGTTGGATCTCAAATATGTAAAATAACACAAGGTCCTTTTGGTATTTTTTTGGTTTAAACTGATTCACCAGAAAAATAAGTGTATTTATTTTACTTTTCACACAGACTTAAAAAAAAATATTTTAAAAGTCCACAGCTTACCCCTCATTTCATATTTCTATGCTATGTGCTCAGACACTTCCCTTAAGCCAGTTATTGACTCATCATTGAACTGGAATCTGTTACCTTTCCTCAGCACGCACAGCCCCAGCTATGGCCTGGGAGAGGGCCTGTGGCCAGGCAGCCTTCATGGTTCACAGCCCAGCTCCACGCCTAATGCTTTCCAAAAGTCAAAGAAGGAAAAGTAGCACCTCTGGCGCTAGCCGTCACAGCCCCAAACTGCCACTGTTGTAGCGCAGTGCAACGCCGCTGAAAAATGTGACCCACCCCGAGTCACTATCGCTGTGCTTCACGGCTGATAGACAGACATATGCTCCGGATGAAACCTTTTACATGTTGTCTGAAGATGTTATTTACGTTACAGAGACTCAACAACCCCACATATGGCCTAGTTGTGTCAGATGATTTGCACTTCTAATGAAGTGATTTGTCTACTATTTAACAATATTCTTATAAAAACATTTCAAAAGTCTTATTCGTATGTTTTCGTTGTTTTCTATAAATTATGATCCACTGAAATTTTGAAAGAAAGGCATCAATTGTTTCATAGAAAATCTATATTTACAGTGCATTCGGAAAGTATTCAGACACCTTTTTTCCCATATTTTATTACGTTACAGACTTATTCTAAAATTCATTTTATCAGTTGTTTTACCCTCCTCAGTCTACACACAATACCCCATAATGACGAAGCAAAAACGGGTTTTTAGAACTATTTGCAAATGTATACAAAAAACAATTGAAATATACATTTACATAAGTATTCAGACCCTTCACTGTTGAAGCACCTTTTACAGTGATTACAGCCTCGAGTCTTCTTGGGTGTGATGCTACAAGCTTGGCACACCTGTATTTGGGCAGTTTTTCCCATTCTTCTCTCCAGATCCTCTCAAGCTATGTCAGGTTGGATGGGGAGCTTTGCAGCACAGCTATTTTCAGGTCTCTCCAGAGATGTTCGATCGGGTTCAAGTCCGGGCTGTGGCTGGGCCACTCAAGGTCATTCAGAGACTTGTCCCAAAGCCAGTCCTGCATTGTCTTGGATGTGTGCGTTGTTGTCCTGTTGGAAGGCGAACCTTCGCACCAGTCTGACATCCTGAGCTTTCTGGAGCAGGCTTTCATCAAGGATCTCTCTGTACTTTGCCCAGTTCATATTTCCATTGATCTTGACAAGTCTCCCAGTCCCTGCCACTGAAAAACATCCCCACAGCATGATGCAACCACCACCATGCTTCACCGTAGGGATGGTCTCAGGTTTCCTCCAGACGTGACGCTTGACATTCAGGCTAAAGAGTTCAATCTTGGTTTCATCAGACCAGAGAATCTTGTTTCTCATGGTCTGAGAGTCTTCAGTTGCCTATTGGCAAACCCAAAGCAGGCTGGCATGTGCCTTTTACTGAGGAGTGGCTTACGTCTGTCCACTCTACCATAAAGGCCTGATTGGTGGGGTGCTGCAGAGATGGTTGTCCTTCTGCAAGGTTCTCCCATCTCCACAGAGGCACTTTGGAGTTCTGTCAGAGTGACCATCAGGTTCTTAGTCACCTCCCTGACCAAGGCTCTTCTCACCCGATGGCTCAGTTTGGCCTGGCGGCCAGCTCTAGGAAGAGTCTTGGTGGTTCCAAATATATATATACAGTACCAGTCAAATGTTTGGACACACCTACTCATTCAAGGGTTTTGCTTTATTTTTTACTATTTTTGACATTGTAGAATAATAGTGACGACATCAAAACTATTAAATAACACATATGGAATAAAGTAGACACCTTTTGCCTTGATGACAGCTTTGAACACTCTTGGCATTCACTCAACCAGCTTCACCTGGAATGCTTTTTCAACAGTCTTGAAGGAGTTCCCACATATGCTGAGAACTTGTTGGCTGCTTTTCCTTCACTCTGCGGTCCAACTCATCCTAAACCATCTCAATTTGGTTGAGGTTGGGTGATTGTGGAGGCCAGGTCATCTGATACAGCACTACATCACTCTCCTTGGTCAAATAGCCCTCACACAGCCTGGAGGTGTGTTGGGTCATTGTCCTGTTGAAAACAAATGCTAGTCCCACTAAACATAAACCAGATGGGATGGCGTAACGCTGCAGAATGCTGTAGTAGCCACACTGGTTACCGCCTTGAATTCTAAATAAATCACTGACAGTGTCACCAGCAAAACACCATCACACCTCCTCCTCCATGCTTCACGGTGGGAATCACACATGCAGAGATCATCATCCTTTCACCTACTCTCACAAAGACACAGCGGTTGGAACAAAAAATCTCAAAGTTGGACTCATCAGACCAAAGGACAGATTTCCACCGGGCTAATGTCCATTGCTTGTGTTTCATGGCCCAAGCAAGTCTCTTCTTATTATTGGTGTCCTTTAGTAGTGGTTTCTTTGGAGCAATTTGACCATGCAGGCCTGATTCACGCAGTCTTCTTTGAACAGTTGATGTTGAGATGTGTCTGTTACTTGAACTCTGTGAAGCAATTATTTGGACTGCAATCTGAGGTGCAGTTAACTCTAATGGACTTATCCTCTGCAACAGAGTTAACTCTGGATCCTCCTTTGCTGTGGGGGTCCTCCTGAGAGACAGTTTCATCATAGCGCTTGATGGTTTTACGACTGCTCAAATCTTCCTCATTGGCTGACCTTCATGTCTTAAAGTAATGATGGACTGTCAATTCTCTTTGCTTATTTTAGCTGTTCTTGCCATAATATGGACTTGGTCTTTTACCAAATAGGACTATCTTCCATATACCACCCCTACCGTGTCACAACACAACTGATTGACTCAAACGCATTAAGAAGGAAAGAAATTCCACAAATTAACTTTTAACAATGTGCACCTGTTAATTGAAATGCATTCCAGGTAACTATTTGAGAGAATGCCAAAAGTGTGCAAAGCTGTCATCAAGGCAAAGGGTGGCAACTTTGAAGAATCTCAACCAAAAAAAATATAGATATATATTTATTTTTTATTTTTTTAATATATATTTTTTAAACATTTATATACACACACACTACTGTTCAAAAGTTTGGGGTCAATTAGAAATTTCCTTGTTTTTGAAAGGTAAGCACAGCTGAGTTTTTTTTTTCATGGAATATCCACATAGGCGTACAGAGGCCCATTATCAGCAACCATCACTCCTGTGTTCCAATGGCATGTTGTGTTAGCTAATCCAAGTTTATCATTTTAAATGGTTAATTGATCATTAAATCAAATTAATTTGTATTAGTCACATTCGCTGAATACAACAGACCTTACAGTGAAATGCTTACTTACGTGCCCCTAAACAACAATGCAGTTAAAAAGAATATGGTTAAGAATAAGAAATCAAATGAACAAGTAATTAAAGAGCAGCAGTAAAATAACAATAGCGAGACTATATACAGGGGGGTACTGGTACAGAGTCGATGTGCGGGAGCACAGGTTAGTTGAGGTAATATGTACATGTAGGTAGAGTGGTTAAAGTGACTGCATAGATGATAACAACAGAGAGTAGTAGCGGTGTAAAGGAGGTGCAATGCAAGTAGTCTGGGTAGACATTTGATTAGGTGGCTTGGGGGTTGAAGCTGTTTAGAAGCCTCTTGGACGTAGATTTGGCCCTCCGGTACCGCTTGCCGTGCGGTAGCAGAGAGAGCAGTCTATGACTAAGGTGGCTGGAGTCTTTGACAATTCTTAAGGCCTTCCTCTGACACCGCCTGGTATAGAGGTCCTGGATGGCAGGAAGCGTGGCCCGTTGGTACTGGGCCATTGGCACGACCCTCTGTAATGCCTTGCTGTTGGTAGCTGAGCAGTTGCCATACCAGGCAATGATGCAACCAGTCAGGATGCTCTCGATGGTGCAGCTGTAGAACCTTTTGAGGATCTGAGGACCCATGCCAAATCTTTTCAGTCTCCTGAGGGGGAATAGGTTTTGTTGTGCCCTCTTCACGACTGTCTTGGTGTGCTTGGACCATGTTAGTTTGTTGGTGTTGTGGACACCAAGGACCTTGAAGCTCTCAACCTGCTCCACTGCAGCCCCGTCGATGAGAATGGGGGCGTGCTCGGTCCTCTTTTTCCTGTAGTCCACAATCATCTCCTTTGTCTTGATCATCTTGAGGGAGAGGTTGTTGTCCTGGCACCACACGGCCAGGTCTCTGACCTCCTCTCTATAGGCTGTCTCGTCGTTGGCGGTGATCAGGCCTGCAACTGTTGTGTCATTGGCAAACTTAATGATGGTGTTGGAGTCGTGCCTGGCCATGCAGTCATGAGTGAACAGGGAGCACAGGAGGGGACTGAGCATGCACCCCTGAGGGGCCCCTGTGTTGAGGATCAGCGTGGTGGATGTGTTGTTACCTACCTTTACCACCTGGGGGCGGCCCGTCAGGAAGTCCAGGATCCAGTTGCAGAGGTAAGTGTTTAGTCTCAGGGTCCTTAGCTTATTGATGAGCTTTGAGGGCACTATGGTGTTGAAAGCTGAGCTGTCGTCAATGAATATAATTCTCACATAGGTGTTCATTTTGTCCAGGTGGGGAAAGTCAGTGTGCAATAGAGATTGCATCATCTGTGGATCTGTTGTGGCGGTATGCAAATTGGATCGGGTCTAGTGTTTCTGGGATAATGGTGTTGATGTGAGCCATGACCAGCCTTTCAAAGCACGTCATTAGAAACCCCTTCTGCAATTATGTTAGCACAGCTGAAAACTGTTGCCCTGGTGCACAACCTAGCAAGAGGACAGGTACATTAGAGTGTCTAGTTTGAGAAACAGACGCCTCACAAGTCCTCACCTGGCAACTTCCTTAAATAGTACCCGCAAAACACCAGTCTCAACGTCAACAGTGAAGAGGTGACTCCGGTATGCTGGCCTTCTAGGCAGAGAAAAAGCCATATCTCAGACTGGCCAATAAAAAGAAAATATTAAAAAGAACACACACTGGACAAAGGAAGATTGGAAAAATGTGTTATGAACAGACAAATCTTAAGTTTGAGGTGTTCGGATCACAAAGAAGAAGATTCATGAGAAGCAGAAAAAAATGAAAATATGCTGGAGGAGTGCTTGACACCATCTGTCTAGCATGGTGGAGGCAATGTGATGGTCTGGGGGTGCTTTGGTGGTGGTAAAGTGTGATATTTGTACAGGGTAAAATGTATCTTGAAGATGGAAGGCTATCACTCCATTATGCAACGCCATGCCATACCCTGTGGACGGCGCTTAATTGGAGCCAATTTCCTCCTACAACAGGACGATGACCCAAAGCACAGCTCCAAACAATGTAAGAACTATTTAGGGAAGAAGTAGTCAGCTGGTATTCTGTCTATGACGGAGTGGCCAGCACAGTTACCAGATCTCAACTCTATTGAGCTGTTGTGTGAGCAGCTTGACCGTATAGTACGTAAGAAGTGCCCATTAAGCCAATCCAACTTGTGGGAGGAGCTTCAGGAAGCATGGGGTGAAATCTCTTCAGATTACCTCAACAAATTGACAACTACAATGCCAAAGGTTTGCAAGGCTGGATGTGGATGGCTACTGGGCTGGATGGCACTGCTGTAAGCAGTGTAGACTAGAGCACCTCGGTTCGGGATGTCTTCCTTCCCCATAGAGAGGAGCCTGGCTGCACCCGCTGTGCCTGGCCTCTCGGCCACATTGTTCACTCACCTCGGCCTAAATGAACAATTTTCATGAGCCAATGCCTGCTAATTATGTTCTCGTTTAGCGGTTAATTTGAACCAGTTTGGAAGGCAGTGTAGCACAACTAAAACCATGGACGCAGCTCTGGGCTCTCTCTCCCCTGCTTAAAAGCCCCATAAGCCCAGCAGGCATTGGCAATTTCACACAAAATGCCCCTCTTTCTATCCTGTTCTCTCTCTCGCTGTGCCTGACCACAACAGTACTCTAATCTCCCTGCTACCCAGTCATGTATATATTTACGTATTGATTGATTAAAATGAAAAACAAAAAGGTAATGCTAATGCTAAATATTGTTGGTATTAATGATGGGCAAATGATGCATTTCAAAATGTGGAGATTTAACAGGCGCATGCAGACCGGGTTTTTTACCCCCTGTGTTGGATGTGAAGCAGAATAATGGCTGGTTCCCTTGGGTAGATGGTTTAGTTCCATCCCATTGCTAATGTGATTGCTTTTAGGATCCTGCTTAATGGCCTCTGTCCCCTGCACCTCGCAACCAGGCTCCCCACTTCTCTGGGTGGTGGAACGGGTGTGTGTGGGGACGGTTCTTTCAGCAGCACACATACTACACACATGTAGTGTACACACACATGGACGGATGGTCACTCCATTTTCACCTTCACCCCTCGCCTTGGTCCCAGGCACACAAAGGCCCTGTCTGCCTCAAAGCTCAAAGACTAAAAAGGCCTTGTTTCATAGGTGTGATGAAGGCTTTGTCTCTTCTCCCCTAATGTTACCATTACTCTCTGTGATCTCCCTGCCTCTCTCTGTTGTCTCCACTTGATCTCCAGAGGGGCCTACATCCCAGGGTGAAGCCTCACGCTCAGATAAAAACCATATTTAGCCTTTTCATAAAATAGAAAAAAGGCTGTGTGTTCAGTGGGGGCATTTTAAGCCGTCGCACATATTAGCTAATTAGCCTGTACGGGTTCTTTGTGTGTGTGTTTGGCGTGCTGCGTTCTGCTCTAATGAAAGACAATGAGGCTTATTAAATGGCACTGAACAGTGCTGGTAACCTTTCTGTCCTGATTTCTCTCCACAAGTTCATCATGGTGACAGAACTTCTCTGCTCTTACACTGAGGCTTGCTATTGAAACTGGCTATAGTTCACTATAGATGAGTCTCTATAGATTGTAACTTCATTGAATTAAATGTAAATTCAGTGTGAATGTAACCACAGATTGACAGTTAGTGACACAGGTTTTTGAAGCTTTGATATAGTCATTTAGCAGTTATTTTTTAAATCCTAAGTGACAAAATGGCATGCTCTAAAGTCAACATATGTGGCTCACGCGGGAATCAAACCCACGACTAGGGCTGTTGCGGTGACCGTATTACCGTCACACCGGCGGTCGGTCACGAGTCATGAAGGCAGTGAAATTCCAATTGACGGTTTAGTCACGGTAATCAGGCTTCTCCAAGCTCTGATGCTGCTGATCTTCATTAGTAGCCTACCAAACTTGCTAACTGCCTGGTACTCAGCACTCTATTGTCCCTCTAATCACTCTGACATCAATGCAAATGTGTTCGAAAATCTAATCAAACACTTAATGAGAGCCCATGAGCTCATGTTGCGCAACATTTCAATATGCTTTTCAATTGCGCGAGGAAACCGAGTGATGGCCTCTACTTACAAAATAGCAGGATCAGCTTTCTATAGGCTGGGCCTACTGTATTTATTTCTCAACTTTCCTATTAAGCACATTGCTTATATTTACAACAGGAGTATAGCCTACCAGGCTGGCATGAAAATGAACCACAGGGAAAAGCATTGTCCATTCATTATATAAGTGCATAGGTCCATTCTAAATCAAAACACATTTCACACATATATTATTTAGTATATGTAAAGACGGGATTAAATCAAGAATTACTATATTATCACTTGCGAATGATGCCCAGCATAAGAAACAAAGCCTTTTTTTTTTGCGACTTTTTGGAATCATAGTCACTCACACACCTCATGTAGCCTAGCCCATAGGCCTATATGTTTTAATAAGGTCTGTATCAAATAACTTCTTAAAATGAAGCACATTAATCCCCTTTACAAGGGGTGTAGATCCTAACTGGCATACATAAGCCCTTGTAAAGGGGATTAATGTGCTTCATTTTAAGAAGTTTCAAGTTTGGGGAAGATAATTTTCACCATAAATGTTCCTTTTATAATAAAAGCATTACATGGATACTTGCATTTGTGGTCACTTTTGATCATGGTGTTTTCCTCTAATGGAACATTTGCGTCTACTACCATGTGTACATTGCTGAGCTTATAATGTGAGTGATGCCTAATATTTTATCAACATTTTACATTCTGATCTATTGCTTCAGCCACATTGCGTAAAAATGTTTTTTGATGCTAGTGGTTGTATTAATTTGGGATCTATCGCATCCCGCAACAGTCCCAGACTATGTCTGGAATATTTATTTCTCACACAGAATAGAATAGGTCAACCTTTGTACTCTGGGGAATAGTAGATTGACATAGGCTAGTGATTTTGCTGTTCGTTAGGCCTACTCATATTGTTGGCTGACAAAGTAAATGTGGACAGTTCTTCCAATATATCTTCCATATGCACCTTGGAATTGGATAAGGATGCGCGCAGTTGCGTCCCCGATGTGTCTGTCTTCACTTGTAGCCTGTGAGAAAGCACTCAGGGAGAAGCATACAACGGCCACTGGCCGCAAAAGGCTTGGATTCTTTAGGGTGAATTACGGCCACACAAAGGGGATACCGCCATGAAATTCTAGGCATTTTCAAGTGATTGTGAAATTGTAAATGAGTGACTGATGTAGTGTTTACAGCCTTCGCAAAAAAAACAAAGCAGAGCTCATGCCTTTCAATAAACCTTTTTCAAATCATCATTAGTCGCATCATGCAGCCTTATAATGTATTAAAAATAAAAAAATATAGCCCAACGTTTGTAGAACAACTAAAGTTAAATTAATAACTCTATTTTAAGCATATAGCAATACCTATTTCTTTGTTAACGCTCAACACAGAATAGCCGCATGTGCGCACTTCCCCCAATAATTTGGAGAGAATATCCTTTCTATTTTATTAAGCTTTGTTCAATTGTATTATTCATGCTATAAATAATGCCACGGAATTCTAAGAAAATCTTGTCTGCTATAGGAACTTGTGTAGCCCACAGCCATTTGGCATAGCCAGATCAGGACCTAACATAAGGACCTAACATAAGGTCAACTCAGAGTATGCTGTTCTGTTCTTATGATATATACTACATTTTCATTATATCATGTTTCTTTAGATCAGTCTAAAATTAATAATGGATTTATTGTGAAGGTGTAGGCTATATTACAGGGATATATTAGACTTTTTAAAATGTAGATGTTCCAAAGGTCTGCATCAGTGGCTTGTAGGCTATGGGTGGAAGCCAGGAGATGCTAAATGTGTTTATGTTAATTACCGGTCAATTACCGTGAGGCCGACAGTTATTTGCTTGACGATCACTGGCTGACGAAATGTTGTGGCCGCCACAGCCCTACCCATGACTCTGATGTCCCAAGGACCATACAACAACCATCTGAGCCAATGGTTCCAACCAACTGATATCTAGATACACTTAGCTACCACATCCCAACAACATATCACATCCCAGTGACCACACCATGTCACACTCAACACACTGTTAGACCTATGGAACTAACAAGGCCATGAAAGCCATCCATTTGAGGCCAGGGGAACACTTGTGACTATTAGGGGCTGAGGAGCAGGAGAGGACATGGCGGCCACATCATCCCAGTGGGCCACTGCTAAATGGACAGGCTGTCAACAAGGAGACAGCCAAAGACATGTCTCACATGTCCAATGCCTGTCTGTCTGTAGACACACACCAACACACTAACCCTCTCGAACAATCTCTCAGCTCCGCTCAAGCTGAGAGCCAACCGTCCCAACACAGCTTCCTTACATCCCAACACGACAGGGGGTGCAGGATCTATTCCACTAGATCCCCTCACAACAAGCTGCTGCTCATTTGTTCATTGGTTTAAGTGTGTGTTGGGGAGGTAGGTTAGGGGTTTGGGATGTGTGTGTGTGTGTGTGTGTGTGTGTGTGTGTGTGTGTGTGTGTGTGTGTGTGTGTGTGTGTGTGTGTGTGTGTGTGTGTGTGTGTGTGTGTGTGTGTGTGTGTGTGTGTGTTAGAATGCCTGTGTGTGTATTCTGTATGTCTTGGGCAGGGGGGGTGTGGGTTCAGTAGCTTACAGTCCAGCCCTTGCTGACCATATGTCTGCACTGCAGGGAGTTGAATGGGGGGCTATACAATCTGCCGGGGATTTGAGAATGTCAATATTCTGTGAATGGGCCTGTGTTCCCTGGTTGAAGGGTTAAGTGCAGCCTCGGTCCCGGGGCAGCCCCACTGGGACGGACATCTTAGGGCCTCGTGCCTGATCCTAAGATCCTGAGGTACAAGCAGATTTACAGCTTTTCAATGGGGAAGTCAGATGATATTAACAACTTTTTTCTCTCTTCACATCTCTCTTTCCCTCCTCCTACTCCCCCGCCTTTCTCTCTCTCCCTCCCTTACCACCCCCCCCCTCTCTCTCACCCCCTACTTCACCGCCTCTATCTCTCTCCCAGGACTTGAGGAATGTTTGAGGACCACTCTAGGCCAGGCCAGCCCATCTGTGGCCTTTGCTCCAGTCCTAGACTTGCCTGACTCTGCTGTCCTCCACCTGTCCTGCTGGCTCAGTCTGTAGAGAGTGAGACCTATCTGAACAAGAGAAACCACTCTCCCCCATCCACTGCACAGAACTACAACTCTAGAGGAATGCTAAAGGAGGGATCATGATCCACCCAGAGAGGGACTTGAATGTTCATAGAGACCACTTATATTACAGACTTAATTTGGACACACACCAACCCCTTGCTTGATGGCCTTACAATTTGTTTTTGACGTGTGTGAATGTGCTGATGTAGTATGTTTCTGTACATATATGTATAATTGCGTACATATGAGTATAGAGGCTTACTTAAGACACTAGGCTAGTAATCCACTGTGTCCTTCAAACAAGGCTTCCAACAGCTGTCACTCTGAAACAGAGAGCATTTATGAGACAGATCTAATGTACAGTACAGGACAGTACAGCCCACATGCCACAGCACCAGAGAGCTGCAGTCAGTGTATCCCAGACCACGAGCTAATAGCTACTCTATATCCCTGCATCTTCCACTGTTATCGATAGATTCACACTTAGCAAGCTAACACCCCTAATAAAATTCTAGGTTGTAGGAAAAGCTACACATTGATTTGTTTTTAAGGTGTTATGCATTGTTTGTGTCTGCCTGGTGTTTGGCACGGCCAGAGACTGGTTATTACAATAAGCAATCAGAACCAAGCACCTGAAAAGATTAAGCCTCTTTATGTTGCCCATTGATTCTAACACAGTGTGGTTTATAGGAGAGGGTCGTTCCCCTAGCCTACACACAGCTGCAGGGCTGGCATCCACACAAAGAGAGCGGAAGAGTGTGTGTGTGGGTATGCACTATATATAGTGTGTGTGTTTGTGCGTGCGGGGTGTGAAGAAAACAACACCATTAACTATTGCTCCTGGAACATTTATTTTCTCAAACATTATGAACCGTATTGACGAGCTCAATTGGAATGCATCTTTACTCAGGCTCTATCTTCTCCATTGTGCTGGTGATGGAGGGAGCAGAGTGGGCTATTGATCTCAACCATCTATCTGTTGTTTTCATTGCTCTTATCAAAAATTGAACAATAGAGGCAACCAACAGCGCCTGAAGATTTTATTGAAGGTTAAAAAAAAAAACAGACAAGCAATTATCTATGAGGCTGAGCAAAATAACGCACCACTATAATACATGTTAAGATTCACCATGTAGGTTTAGTCGACCTAAAGGAAACGCAAGGGCACATATGGAATATACCTTGAGAGGGAAAATCATGTATAAAACAGCAGCAACGCTCAATTTAACAATGTGAATAAGTTCCTTATTAAAGTGCTCTACACATGTTGGAAGTTTACTCTTCTCTTTTTCTTTGTTGAACTGTGAGTCCAAAGCATTCCTTTGCCTTATTGAAATACCAAGCAGTTCTCTGGGTAGACACCCCAAGGTAGGAATCTTGTGGTTGGTACAATCCTACATCCTGTTTTACACACTCTTTAATCTGAATGTGGTAGGCCTACAGGGATCATGTCAGCGTTTTAGAATGAGTCAACAATGGCCCAGCCATAACAGTTGGTGCCAAACACAGACAGACAACCACTTGTCGATCACCACAGAAAGCGATTATTTCCCAGACATGCAGACAGACACAAGCAGAGACATCAAGCATGTTGTCACACCCCTGGACATGGGCTTACACATACAGTAAGGCTACTGTACAGACTGTGTTGTCTGTCTAGACTAACTGCTCAATGTTATCACCTCTGCCCTCTCAAAAAACGAATAAAGACAGGGTGACATTTTTAATTTTCCTTGAATTCTTTCTTTGTGTGTTAAAAAAAATCTACATCGTCTACTTAAGAAACTGGCAGCCAGCTCACACACAAGCTAGTAGTTGTCGTGGCTAACATTGTCCTTTGTGTGCAGTGTACCAGCCTGCGGCCCATGTCATTGTGGCCAGGCACATGGACTTTGACTGTGTGTTAGCTTCTTCAGGCTACTCAGGCTGGTTTCGCAGCTCCCTTCCCCCTGGCAGTTGTCTACAGTGGGGGAGAGCTTGTCAGGATATCTCTGGGGCTTCAGACACTGGCCACAAATCCACAGTGATTTATATGATTATCATGTTTTGAATCTTTTTGAAAGTGTTCTTATTTGTGTTTCTTGATTCACAATTGTGAATACCAGCAACCATCATGAGACATGTATCACTGACATGTACTCCTTCATACAGCTTGATGATGAAGCAGTTTATTGAGTGGTGTGTGCATCCCTCTTGTGGCTGATTTTATGAACTGCAGCCAAATAAGCGGCTCAGTTGAATTCCTGGAGGCCTACAGTTTGTTTGTCTATTTATTTGTGTATTTTTGCATCTAAGTATTTAGTCAAGCACCTAATCCAAGGGTGACTGAGCTCAGGCAGTAAACAGTAAGCTTCCAGACATCTTCAAAACTAGAAAGCCACTCGGTTAATTGGTTCATCTTGAATTAAACTACAAGATGTGGGATATCGAAGTAGAGACTGAGGTAAACATATACTTCTATAGTTGGATTTCCAATACCTTTTCCCTTTTTTTTAGACTTTTTTTTATTATCTCTGACTGATTGTAGACAGGTGTGTCTATGACTGATCGTGCCAGTATACAGTGTCTAGGTCAGTTCAATGAGTCCGGGGCAGATTTGGATTGTGGATAGAATCTCAATCTGCAGTAAAAAATAAATAAAAAAATCTAGAGATGAGGCTGTGTAATTCGTTTGTGTCTCCATTGTTGTGCTAAACCAACCACAATCGTATTACAAATAACTCGTTCAACGTGTTGTAGTGGATTTCTGCGAAGTTTTTGGTTTGTTATTATCACCTCGGATAGTTAAATAAAGGTTAAATTAAATAAACGTAATAGATACTGCCACTAAAGTAGACGTTCGAGCAGAAGTGACGGTAGTGTGGGAACCTAAAATAAGTCTAGCTGTTTCCGCCCGAGCATTATTGAGAGACGGACACAGTTCATTTTGAACGCTGTTGTCGCTTAACCTCAATTTATCGTCGTTTTCTGGATCACAAAGCATACATGTTTCTTGTGTTTCTCATTCTGGAGAACAACAGTCAGCCGGACACGTGCTTGGTGAGTCTTTTATGCATTTATCATGGTGTAACTGGTAGGCTAAATGAAACATTAGTTAAGGTTAGCTAACTATCATCTTCAGTGTGTCATTCTGGCTTAAATCAAGCTTTCCGTAATATGTTACCATATCTCAAGTTAGGCCTATTTTATGTTAAATGGGAGTTTTAATGATCGGCTGACATTTTCTTACAAGAGCATGATGAAAGGTGTGAATAATTCATGGATTTGCATTCCCGGGTGGACAAGTTTTTTTGTTGTTCGGTTGAAGAATGCAGTTGTTTTTGAGATTGATTCAATATTTCTGTATTATTGAATAGCCTATTCTATGCGTATACACCCATAAAAACATTGTATTTAAACTGTTTTTATGTTTTTCCTAGATTGTTCAATGAAGAAGAATCATAAAGCATTTGTGGAACATCATAGGAACGAAGAAGGCAACAATGCATCAGTGCTCCGTTTGTCAGAAGGGTTTCCCGAGTGGCTCTAAACTCCAGAGACACTATCTCATACACACAGGCCAGAAGCCATTTATCTGTTTGGTTTGTGGAAAAGCCTTTAGACAATCTGTACATTTAAAGAAGCACTCTGAGACTCACACAGGGAATTACCGCAATTGGAGTCCACCCACAGAGAGTTTGCTACATCCCATATCAGTACCTACAAACCTTGATCCATCTCTTAGGAAATCAGGACATTATTTGACTACCGATACCCCACTGTTGCCTACAGTGTCTTTTCAAAGAGATGGGCCCATGCAGAGGACATTACTAGAGATGTACACTACAGCCACAGAGCTCGAACCGCAACCTGAACTAATCCCACCTGCTGATAATGGTTGCTTTATCAGCCAACAAAGCACTCTGCCAAGTGGAAATGGCTTCACAAATGTAATAGTGCAAGATAACATGATCGGCTCTGATGGAATGGAGAACGGTGTGTGGCACACAGACAATGTCCACACATGTACAGTCTGCCTAATGTGTTTTAGTTCGTCTCACCAGCTTCAGAGGCACTTACCAATTCACAGTCATCCAAAACCATTTGAGTGTAGCATTTGTGGGAAGGCCTTTAGACTAAGGGTGCATTTGAAAATGCACTCTCAAATACATGAACGTAAACCTACTGGGTTTCAGACTATCCCCATGCTAGGGTCTCAGCAGAGCTCTTCCAGAGGTAGAATGAGGGTGAACCACGAATGTCCAACTTGTTCAAAAACGTTCTGTTCTCCATCCAAACTAAAGCGTCATTTTCTTACGCACACTGGCCAGAAGCCATTTTCCTGTGAGGACTGCGGGAAAACATTCAGGCAGATGTCACACCTGAAAACCCACCTATATGCCTCACATAATATATCAAATTTCCAAAGTGGGCGTACCAAAAAAAAAAAAATAGATGCTAGAAACAAAAATAAAGAGATGGAGCTACAGTGTGAAATAAGTGTCAGTGCTCCACAGCACCTGGACAAGTTGGAAACAAAGTCTCCTCTTCCTGTCAAAGTGGAGCTGAATACCAGTGGTACCAGTCACTTTCAGTGTAGCATTTGCTCAAAGACATTCAGCAGTTCAATTAGACGCAGGCAGCATTACATGATGCATAAAGAAGTAAGACCCTTTCAGTGCTGTGTCTGTGGTAGAGCCTTCCGTCTTTCAACCCATTTAAAGAGGCACCAATTCAGCCATAAGACCGTACATGAATCTCAGAACACAAGTCAGGTGGATGATCACAGGGATGCTGTGTCGAAGACAGAACATGCATACCAGAATTCAGACAAAGGGATGACTACTCCAGAGACTAATGATTCGAAGGTATTTGAGCTTGATATTATTGTTAAACCAGAGCACTGGAAGCTGAATTTCAAAGTTGATAAAGACTTTTCAGTTTCCACTCTGCAGGACTCAACTGCAACATCTTACCTGGAGACACCGGTATCCGGTCAAACCAACAGCCAATGTAAGAAGATCAGCCAGAAAACAAAGAATCAGCCACTGAACCATCAATGTCTCGCATGCCTTAAAAGTTTCCCATCTCCATCCAAACTGCAGAGGCATATGTTGACCCATACTGGTCAGAGGCCGTTTGGGTGCTACACATGTGGGAAGAGGTTTCGCCAGCCAACACATTTAAGGATCCACTCCCGCACTCATCTGTGGTCCAGAAATGGCAAGCAAAGATATGCTCAGCGTTCGAGACCTCCATCACGTCGAATGACTGAATACAGAGGGTATCCAGTGGGTCTCCAATTTCAGGAAAAGCTTCCTGAAAAGCTTAATTTTGATAGGAACTTTCACCTCAACTCCCCTACAGAGAGTCAGTCAGGTCAAGGCAGTGCTTTTACATGTGGACACAATGAATGCAATAGTAAAGTGCCGTTTCAGTGTTCAACATCCTCTCTATGCAAGCTTCGGCTCCCTCTCCAAATGCCACCAGAAACGACACTGAATCAATGTGGCCACTTACAATTGAAAAATCAGGCAAAACCTTCCGCAGGAAAAGTTCACAATGACCCTTTCCTGAGTATAGGTCCTGAATTGGCTTTAAAAGGTGCTGATGCCACCCCTGTGGGGAATACAAGCCATACCCAACACCAGTGTTTGCTATGTTTCAAATATTTCCCATGTGCCTCTAAACTACAAAGACACAACCTTGTACACACTGGCTTGAGAGCTTTCCGATGCCTGGCATGTGGAAAAACGTTCAGACAGGCCCCACACCTGAAAGTCCACGAGGGAACTCACAAGTGGAGACCCTTCAGACCTGCCTCTCGACAGGGAAACCGAATGAAAGTAAGAAGGCCGCAACAACATCCATACTCTAAAGTCTGTGCTCAAGTTCCCGTGGCGAGTTCTATGAGAACAACAGAGCTGTTACATTTGAATGGTGTGAATGACTGGAGACCATTCCAGGACAATTTTGAGGATACTTGTAATATTCAAGCAGAGGCACAACAGGACAACAACATAGTCAAGACTTCTAAACAATCCATACAAAACTATTTGCAGAAGTGCAACAACTCCAGGCCTATAAACAAAGTGATTTGTGTTAAAAGAAAAGCACACCTGTGCACAATTTGCCAGAAGGGCTTTGACACTCCAAGCAAACTATCCAGACACTTTCTCATACACACTGGGATAAGACCATTCAAATGCAGTTTCTGCACTAAAACTTTCAGACAGCCTTGCCACTTGAGAAGCCATGAACAACGAACACATGAGATTAATACATGTAGTGATGTCCACGAAAACAGCAGGTTTGGGGACCATGAAACTCTTGTCTCTGCTCAAGGAAAGACACCGAGAGACATGCCACAGTCCTACGAAGACAGTTCTGATCACTGCTCAGTCACTGATGAGGGTTTAGAACATTCTTCACAGACAAGAGACCCAGGCTTTGTGGCAAAACAAGACATACCAGATGATAGTATGGAATCTGGGAGTAGACAAAGTGAAGACTATTGTCACAGTCACTTCTTGTCCCCATCTGAGCTTGCTACTCATCTAAATGTTCATGTCCAAAGCAATGAGATTACAGGTCAGACATCATTGCAAAAGGATATGGGGGGGGACATGGATGTTCCAACCAATCGAGTCATAGCAGATGCAGACAGCCATAATGTTATCCAAAATGAGAGGCTTGATCATTCCTGGTGTGAAACAATTCACGCGCCATTTCAGTGTGACACATGCATCACAACTTTTGAAACAGAAAGGGATCTTCAGGTCCATAAATGTGTCTCAAGAAATCTAATTGAGTTTACTGAGTCAAGCCCATATCGGTGTGCAATTTGCTTCAAGGATTTCAAAACTCCCTCTAAACTCCAGAGACATTATGTCACCCACACAGGAGAGAGGCCTTTCCTGTGTAAAGTGTGTGAGAAGACTTTCACACAAGCATCTCATCTAAAAACACACCAACGCACACACAAATAAGACATGGCCTTAACAGATACATTTATATTTGAGTCTTTCAGCAGACACTTTTATCCAGAGCGATTTACAATAGTGGGTGCATACATTTTTTAATTCATGTTTTTATTTACCTATATCTAATATGATTTATCTCTTTTCTCAGTTTAGTTATGTATGCCCACAACACTGTTCAGAAAGATTAAAATGACAATTTGATTGATTTGAATAAAATGTGCCTTTTATTGTCATTTGTTGATTCCAGAGTTTAAAATGAAATTATTGTCATGTGAAGCCAAGGCATTTATGGTAAAAACAATTTGCGTGTTATTTATTGGTTAAGAGTTAGTTTTTAATAATCTGCATAATTGCCATTTATTTTGTTTTATTTAACCTTTATTTAACTAGGCTAGTCAGTTAAGAACAAATTATTATCTCCAATGACGGCCTACCAAAAGGCCTGCGGTGACTGGGATTAAAAATAAAAATATAGGTCAAAACACATCACGACAAGAGAGACAGCACAACACTACATAAAGAGAGACCTAAGACAACGACATAGCATGGTAGCAACACAACATGGCAGCAGCACAACATGGTAGCAGCACAAAACAGTGTACAAATATTATTGGGCACAGATAACAGCACAAAGGGCAAGAAGGTAGAGACAACAATACATCACACAAAGCAGCCACAACTGTCAGTAAGTGTCCATGATCGAGTCTTTGAATAAAGAGATTGAGATAAAACTGTCCAGTTTGAATGTTTGTTGCAGCTCGTTTCAGTCGCAAGCTGCAGCGAACTGAAAAGACAAGCGACCCAAGGATGTGTGTGCTTTGGGGACCTTTAACCGAATGTGACTGGCAGAACAGGTGTTGTGTGTGGAGGATGAGGGCTGCAGTAGATATCTCAGATAGGGGGGAGTGTGGCCTAAGAGGGTTTTATAAATTAGCATCAACCAGTGGGTCTTGCGACAGGTAACAGACATGACCAGTTTATAGAGGAGTATAGAGTGCGGTAATGTGTCCGCTCCTCCGCTCTCTCCACTGGCTTCCAGTTGAAGCTCGCATCCGCTACAAGACCATGGTGCTTGCCTACGGAGCTGTGAGGGGAACGGCACCTCAGTACCTCCAGGCTCTGATCAGGCCCTACACCCAAACAAGGGCACTGCGTTCATCCACCTCTGGCCTGCTCGCCTCCCTACCACTGAGGAAGTACAGTTCCCGCTCAGCCCAGTCAAAACTGTTCGCTGCTCTGGCCCCCCAATGGTGGAACAAACTCCCTCACGATGCCAGGACAGCGGAGTCAATCACCACCTTCCGGAGACACCTGAAACCCCACCTCTTCAAGGAATACCTAGGATAGGGTAAGTAAGGGTAAGTAATCCTTCTCACTCCCCCCAAAAAAAGATTTAGATGCAAGTGGCTGTTCCACTGGATGTCATAAGGTGTATGCACCAATTTGTAAGTCGCTCTGGATAAGAGCGTCTGCTAAATGACTTAAATGTAAATGTAAGAAGCATTTGTAGCAAATCTGATGGCCGAATGGTAAAACCATACTTTGATCAAAGTTTGTGTGACATGTTTGGATCAAAAAATGTCTATACTATATAAATGTCTATCTCTGAGATTTTATATTGTCTGTTGAATTATGCAAAAAGGTACTTCATAGTTCATCCTAATAGCACATGAATGATTCAGGTAACCTATCTTCATAGACTACTATGTTCTCTCATATCACTATATAGTCTAAAATATTGTTTAGCCATAATAACAACTATAATGATAAACCCAGATATGAAAGAAATTACCCCAAACTTGATCGATTTTTCATGTGGGTGCGCCCAAAGATTTTGGAATATACTGACACTGCTTTCTGTGTAGGAACTGTTATGTTTACATCCCTTGTTTCACTAGGACTCTAAACATAGCGCACCGGAAATGTGTCGCAAATAAATCGTTTTGCTTGTGTACATGCGTAGCGGGAATCACACAGATGTTTTGAAATACCAAGGTTAGTTTCTACAATTATTTGACTTTATATATAAACAAGCAATGTTTTATTAGCAACACATTTTTTGCCACCATATCCAGCTATTTGAATATAACGGGTACTAGCTAGCGTAATCTACTACTACTCTTTAACGTTATTAGCTAACGTTAGCATTAACTAGCTAGCTAGTTCGCTGTACTGTAAAGTCAATTTAGCTAGCTCGTCCAGATTTATCTAGCATACTAGTGTTTTAAATTACAAATGTCATTGGAATAAGTCGTTTGCTATGTTATCTTATAGTTACATTTTTCCTCAGGAAATTAAGATAGCGAGTTGAACTGCGACATGGAGAATCAAACCCATGCTAAGAAAACATCTGCGCCCTCTGTGTCCCAAATCAACGCAGAATATGTCACACAGGTAACTATATACGCAAATACTGTTTTAGTGCTTTGTCTTTCTAATAGCTGTCTCAATTACACTTGTGCTAAAATAACTGCCATCTCTGCTTATGCTGGACTTCACATTGGTAGTTGCTGCTACTTTACTCTGTTAACATCCTTAACTGTCGGGAACCGAGTTTTTTTTTTTTTACTTGTTTTTTATGTCACTGATTATTTGACCGACTCACAATTTAGCAGGGGTGCGTTCAGTTCGTTTCAACGTTTGCTACGTTGCTGACGGCGTTCCACAACCCTTCCCCGTTTTTCAACTGGTCGTTCAGAACAGTACCGTTTATGTTTGATTGAACATTGCACACTGTTTTTTTTCGTACTGAACACAGCCCTGGTTGCCATCTTTTTGAATTGGAGGGGAAGGGTTTCCGGGGAGGGGGTGTACTGTGGATTGCTGTTATAATAACACTCTTTCTTCTCTAAGTTGTCTAACAGATACTGGGCTCCCCATGCCAAGAATAAACTACCATTTGACCCAAAGGTGAGCCTCCTACTGACAAACTTGAGTTATGAATATAGTGGAGGAGATGGTCTTCTTGCTCTAACAAACTATAATTGTCACCCACTCAGGTTTTGGAGGATGTCTATGAGAGAGAGATTCTCAAGTCCAAGTGAGTGAACTCAACTCTTGAATAGCATCAGTATTTTGTAATGTTAACTTGTCTTAAATCCTCCATTTCTGCTATTTTATCTTCAGGTTCGCCATTAGGAAGATCATGTTGTTGGAGTTCAGGTGGGTTTTTGACCTTTTTCTATGTGGCCTCAATGCATTATCAGTCATTTAATGTTTTTAATATGCTGCTATTTGTGTCCTGCCTCTCAGTCAGTACCTGGAGAACTACCTGTGGGTGAACTATAATCCTGAGGTCTCCAGTAATGCCTACCTCATGTCCATCTGCTGCATAGTCAATGAGAAGTTCAGAGAGAACGTCCCCGCCTGGGAGGTAAGAATGGATTGAGTGGCCTGTCAAACAGAAATGTTCATCCTTAGGTTCATGTAACAAATTGTTATCTGTGTTAGCATGTTGAACAACACTCGCTGTTATGTTGTGAATATGAGTGTTGCGGTCAGCTGTACAGGGACAGCCCCTGTGTTAAAGCTACTTAGGGAAAATGTTTCCAGCAAGCATTGATCAATGTCCTCTAATATCAATGCATGTCTTCTTTATCCCTTGGTTTATTATCTTTATCCAGGTGTTTAAGAAGGAGCCTAGCCACTTCCCGTACTTCTTTAAGTGTGTGATGGAAGCCGTGCTGGCTGGAGAGGAGGCTGGCCTGACTCTGAAGGAGCAGACTGTACTGTTGGTCTTCCTTGACCACTGCTTCAACAGCCTGGTATGTCACACACCAACCAATGTCTAACTCTCTGGAAATGTAGAATTAGTGATTGGCTGAATCAACCACATAATATAAGTTGAGTAATGCATTGTTTTATTGTGAAATATGTTAGTAGCAACCATAGAATGAAGAGTCCCTTTCTTCTGACCTTGTTCACTCCCCTTTCCCCGGCCTGATGACAATGGATAGGTGGAAGTAACAAAGTTGAAGCTAGATGGAGCTACTGCTTACGCCTATCCAGTAGTCTCAGGGCCACGAAGATGAGCTAACAAAAGGAAAACTTCCTTGAGGTGGTTTTAATTAAGGTAGTTTGGTGCAGGTTCCACTAGGTGACAGTATTACACTTCAAATTGTGTATTCAGGTGTTTCCCTAGCACATTTGTGTTCTCCACTCCTTCTCAAAACCATGGGTAGCCATTGCACCAGTCTCACTCTGAAAATCAATTTTCATCCCCTATGTTTCTCCTGAACTCATTGTGATGATTCTAATCAGTTTGCTGCATTGCCATTAGTCTACCAACATACAAATATCCTTATGTTCCTCCGATCCACACCCATTCTCTCTCTCTCTCAGGAGGTGGATTTGATCAGAGAGCAGGTGCAGCAGCTCATCTCACTGCCCATGTGGATGTGTATCTTGCCTGTAAGAACATTTCCCCTTACCTCAAGTGCTCTTATGTCCTTAGAACTGTCACCCTGTTAGATATGCATTGTTTAAAATTGTGACAATATTTTACACATTTACAAATTGTGATTGATTAAGTGGAATAGGGTTGGTGAGCCAAAAACAACTTTCCTAGTGCAAATGTTGCATTTACTAATTTTATAGCATCCTTAAGATTGATTAATGAACACACTTTCATCTTTACAGTCTAGACTGCAACACGAGCTGAAGAAAGTTCCCAAGCTCCAAAAGTTTTGGAATCTGATCAAGAAGAATTTTGACAAGCTGGAAGGCAAGGCATCAGAGCAGTAAGACATTCTCCCTCTGCCTGTAATCTGGACCAGGAGAAATATACCTTCTGCATGTATCTGGACCAGTAGAAATATACCTTCTGCATGTATCTGGACCAGTAGACATAGACCTTCTGCCTTTAACTGGACCAGTAGACATAGACCTTCTGCCTGTAATCTGGACCAGTAGAAATATACCTTCTGCATGTATCTGGACCAGTAGACATAGACCTTCTGCCTGTAATCTGGACCAGTAGAAATATACCTTCTGCCTGTAATCTGGACCAGTAGACATAGACCTTCTGCCTGTAATCTGGACCAGTAGAAATATACCTTCTGCATGTATCTGGACCAGTAGACATAGACCTTCTGCCTGTAATCTGGACCAGTAGAAATATACCTTCTGCCTGTATCTGGACCAGTAGAAATATACCTTCTGCATGTGTCTGGACCAGTAGACATAGACCTTCTGCCTGTAATCTGGACCAGTAGAAATATACCTTCTGTATGTATCTGGACCAGTACACATAGACCTTCTGCATGTGTCTGGACCAGTAGACATAGACCTTCTGCATGTATCTGGACCAGTTGACATAGACCTTCTGCGTGTATCTGGACCAGGAGACATAGACTTTCTGCATGTATTAGGACCAGTAGACATTGACCTTCTGCGTGTATCTGGACCAGTAGACATAGACCTTCTGCGTGTATCTGGACCAGGAGACATAGACTTTCTGCATGTATTAGGACCAGTAGACATTGACTTTCTGCATGTATTAGGACCAGTAGACATAGACCCTCTGCCTGTGTCTGGACCAGTAGACATAGACCTTCTGCCTGTGTCTGGACCAGGAGACATAGACCCTCTGCCTGTGTCTGGACCAGGAGACATAGACCCTCTGCCTGTGTCTGGACCAGGAGACATAGACCCTCTGCCTGTGTCTGGACCAGGAGACATAGACCCTCTGCCTGTGTCTGGACCAGGAGACATAGACCCTCTGCCTGTGTCTGGACCAGGAGACATAGACCTTCTGCCTGTGTCTGGACCAGTAGACATAGTCCCATCAAAGGCACAGTGATGTGTGTTGCTAATTATTATTTCCCTGCCTTTATTTCCAGAGCTAAGATGGAGAGGACGTTCCTCTCTGCTCTCATTAAGAAGTTTCTTGGTGTTCTGGTGTCCATTTCCCCAGCAGGTAACATTTAGCAACACAGTTATGATTTATCAGCAAAGCAGTGTTTCGTTATTCCCCACAAGCAGCAGGACACCGCGGAGGGGAGGGGGGTCAGATTTACTTAGAAGAGATTCTCAAGGCTAAATATGGTCCTCATACAGAAAAAGTTGTCACACCTTGTTGTGCAAATGTATTTTAAAAGTTAGCAGAGGTACAAATCTTACTCTGGCGGCAGGCAGCCCAGCGGTTAAGAGCCTTGGGCCAGTAACCGAAAGGTCGCTGGTTCGAATCCCATAGCTGGCAAGGTGGGAGGGGGAATCTGCCGTTCTGAGGCCGGGGAACAGTTGTTACTCAAGGCCAAGGCAGTTAACCCCTGACAACAACTTCTCCCCGGGCGCAGATGAAGTGGATGTCGCTTAAAGCAGCCCCCCCCACCTCTGATTCAAAGAGGTTGGGTTAAGACACATTTTCTTTGAATGCATTCAATTTTGCAACTGACTAGATATCCCCTTCCCTACCAGTGGCAAACGAGGACAGCCCAGGCAGGTGCTACTTGCTAGACTTTATCCTTGTATATGATTAGCCATTGATCTTTGATAGTCTTTATCTATGCGCAGACCTCATCTCTGTGACCGTCTCAGCTGTCGCCTTCTCTAAACTCAGACCTCATTACTGGTGTGAGACCCACTTTTTCAACCCTCTATCTTTCCCAAAGTTCATCCTTTCCTTCTGACTTGACCCCCCACTTTGAAAGGGCAGTCCTGTCCAGATGCTCCCCCTCATCACAGTATCCATGGTGATGTAAAGCAGGGTGACCAGACTACCCTTATCCAACCTGAATGCCCAGAATAGCATCTTTCCCAACATGCAGCTGGGTGAAGGTGGTCGTGCTGAGACCCAGACTCTAATTGTCCTGGTCCACAGCACGGACACATTGATCTCCCAGTGTGCTGCAGTGCCTGAGGAAGACACACACACCGTGTTCTCCATGCACGTCCGGGCCACTTCCTGGCACTACCTCACACACACACATCACCCCCCCCATTCCCTCCTGTGTGATAGCGTGTATGGTCATGTATTTTATTACCTGATCTGACTGTCTCTGTGTTGTCTCTCTCAGGCCCTGTACCCATGGAGAAGGTGCACTACTGCGAGAGGTTCATCGAGCTCATGATTGACCTGGAGGTAATTAACACCATTTATAAGGGACGCTATGTTCTTGTTGTGTAGTTATGAGGGGTACCAGGCAGCCATTTCATGTAGGATCAACTGAATATCTGCAATCACTGAGCATGCAAAGACACTTGAGTTCACTCTACCTACCTGTACACCTATTTCGGTCTTGATCTGTGTTGAGTATGGAACTCTGTCCCTGAATGATTGGTTTTTGTTGACTTAGTAAATCTAGGTTATTTCTAACATAGAGGTGTAAGGTCACAATGTAGCACGCTTTCTTATCCTCTCTACTCTGGCTTTATGATGACATGTAGCGAGGTGTCACAGTCAAGGTGGTCCCTTCCCTCTCCAGGCTGCTAGGTGACGCTGCTCCTGTTTCCACACAGGGAGGATAGGATGAATTGAGTTCTATTCCATCTGATGACAGGCTATACTTTTTTCCCCTGGCACCGGCAAGGCAAGCTGCCTCCAGAGAAATCCTTTCCCTCTCAGCAGTATCATTTTACAAAGGGATGGCTGAAATATCATACTTGCCTTCTCTGCGATGATATGATGGTGCCCTATGAGTCTCTGTATGGAAAAAGAGACCCTACATTTTACACTTCTGCTAGGCTGAGCTGTCTTATCTGTCATGGCTGGTTGGGGCTCAAAGATGGCTGCCGTAGATAACGCTTGCCTGTGATGTGAGAGGGTATAATCCTTTGCAGCACCTGCCTTCTGTATAGAGGTGAATTCAATGGAATAAATGAAGGTTCTGGTGTTGCCATTTTCCATACATGTTTCTGTATAAGTATTGTCATTGTTTTTCTCCTTTCCTCTTTTCTTGGAAATGTGAACTCTAACCCTCATCAAAAAGTGTCCAAAACAACCTTCTCAAGTCGACCCTTTATCAATAGGGCCCTATTTATACTCTGGGCCGCAATGCTGGGAATTGTGTTTGGTAGATGGATTGACCTGAATGACCCCAGTGACTGAGTCAATCCATACATGGACTAATCCTGGTTAGTGATGTTGCACCGTCTCCTTGTTATCAGCTACAGGGCTGGGCTGCATAGTAATAGTAGGCTGGATTTTAGAACACCCTCAATGTGTTTAACATTCTGACTGAGGCCCCTTTTGTTTTTCTAGGTGTATGTGTGGAAAAATCAATCATTATTGAGGCTCTGGTCTCGTATAAAGGCTGCTGTTTCAGCATGGTTTTCCCATGATGTGTAATGTGTGGATCCATTCTGTCTGTGTTCAGGCCCTGCTGCCCACCAGGCGCTGGTTCAACACGGTGCTGGACGACTCCCACCTGGTGGTGAGCTGCCACCTGTCCAGTCTCATGCAGAGAGAGAAGGAGGGTCACCTCTTCTGCCAGTTACTGGACATGCTGAAGTTCTACACAGGCTTTGAGATCAATGACCAGACGGGCAACGCCCTGACAGAGAAGGAGATGACCACACTCCACTACGACAGAATCACTTCACTGCAGGTACACGCATACAACACCATGCTGGCCTCCATTTTTGTTTGGTTCCCCTACCTGTCTAGTTAAGAATGTGTTGTGTATTAGAATAGTTTATTTGATAGGGATTGTTGTTAACATCAGTGGCACATTTTAAGCGTTGAAAGTAGAGCGCGAGAGTCGCGTGCACCTGGGCGATGTGGCCGGTGCTGTGAGTAAAACATGTACGAATATGAATCATTCATGATTTAGTGACGGCTTCCAGACGTCTTTGACAAGAAATAATGTCAAGTCACATTTCAGTCCCAGAGAGAATTCTCCATAGATTTCAGTGTTCAACATGTTTCATAATTATTTATTTTTTTACCTCTCAACTTGATATGATCAAATGCATCTTTGTATAAATATACAGGTTGGTTCATCTGTTCTTAGCTTGGCTCTCCATCTGTCCATCTCTCTCTTTCCCCTACTTCTCTCTAGCCCCACATAGATGCTGGATTAATAAATGAGGGAAATCCATAAGGTGCCTGACATCACACTGGCTCTGAGGTGTTTGCAACTGCTCTTAATGTTTGTGTGTTGTCTTTCAGAGGGCTGCCTTTGCCCATTTCCCAGAGCTGCAGGACTTTGCCCTGTCCAATGTGGCAGCAGTGGACACACGGGAATCCCTTACAAAACAGTTTGGTCATCTCAGGTAAAGTGTGTCTGTGTGATAGACGGGTGGGAGAAGAATCAATTGTTAGCGTGTGTGTGTGTGTGTGCGCGCGCTTCCTATCCTTGTCTCCTTTCCTCTTGGTCCTAGGTGCTGCTGGTTTTGATATAGGTAACACTGGGTCTCAGCAAGCCAGGCAGTGAAATATAAGCTGTTTTTGTGTGTGGAGGAAAACATCCATACACATCTAAACCTTTATATCTTCACGCTACCGTGATGACAAATGTTGAGTTGTCACTGGCGTAACGCTAGCATCCCTAACGCTGCCCCCCCGACAGTGAACTTTAGTCAGCCTGTGAGTCCTTGAATGTGCAGTAGAGTGGTACCAACCAGAGGGAGAGCGAGAGGCTCGCCTCATTAATTGAATCGATCTGCAGGAGCTGGAGAATAAACTCTTTGAACAGCTGTGTTTGTCAGATCATGTTAGGGAGTGGCCTCAGCAAAAAAACATTCCCTCCTTTGACGGGGCCTTGTTAGTGTGTGTGTGTGTGTGTGTGGGGCGGCGGCAGGTAGCCTAGCGGAAACAAAAGGTCACTGGTTCGAATCCCCGAGCCAACAAGGTGTGCCGTTCTGCCCTTGAGCAAGGCAGTTGTCCCTAACAACAACTGTTCCCCGGGCGCCAATGACGTGGGAGTCTCTGATTCTGGGGGGTTGGGTTAAATGCGGAAGATGCATTTAGTTGTACAACTGACTAGGTATCCCTTTTCCTATCCTTGTCTCCTTTCCTCCTTGTCCTAGGTGCTGCTGAGTTTGAGATAATTAACACTGGGTCTCAGCAAGCCAAGCAGTGAAATATCAGAGCTGTTGTGTGAATTTATTCCAGAAGAGAGGAGCTCAAGCTGTCTTTTCTCCTGTGTATTGTTGTTCTCGTGAATGAAGCCAGGCTCTGCATTGTTATCCAGTCGCCCCACTGGCTTCAAAGCAGCTCTGGAAACTCCACATATGCCCATCACTTTTAACAAGGCACTTTTTTTACCCAGAAAACCTTATTTTTAATGCCAGCTATTTCAGCTGTGCTACCCACAAGATAAACTGCCACTCGTCCACTATTCCCGATTGATCTGCTAAGTACCCAAAACGCACACAGACGGGGTATTTTTCCCTTTCAGTTTTAAAGTCCCAGTGTGGTAATAAAGATTATTTTCCTGGGTTTTATATATATTTCGTCACTATAAGTTAGGAATAATACTGTGAAATGATTGATTTCTTTTCAAATAGACACAGACCACCACCCCTTGTGTTACATGAGGAGGCTGTGCATTCTTGCCGATGCACGGAAAGCCCCGCCAGTTGTATGTTATCCATGTCGTCGTTCAGCCACGACTCTGTCAAGCACAAGATATTAGACAGTGGCAGAATAATTATGCACAAAATTAGAAGTTAGAAATAATGCGGAAAAAACACACAATAGCACAATTGGTTAGGAGCCTGTTAAACGGCAGCCATCTCCTCCTGCGCCATTTTCCCCTCCCCACTCAGACCCGTCTGACTGTCCCAGCAGAATTCTTGCTTGACAAATTACTCTTTGCTAAGAATCTGTTTTTGTTTCTTTTTTACCCTTTAAACATTTTTTGGGGAAAACAATTACAGTAAGATACTTAATTGTTATCAGAAATGATTTAATATTGAGATAATTGCTGCATTCGTCTCCTTAACAACTCATAGCAGCTATTTTAGCTTTGTCGTGAAGTACAGTACAGCAGCGTGACCCATACCAGTCCCTAGACGGACCATCTGCATGGCCAGCAAAACCCACTGATCCGTGTGGTCAAATCATGGCATCATCACGAGCCTGCCCACACTTCTGCTCACAATGACACGTGTCCCGCTCTGTCTGTACAGGACTCAGTCACAGTGTCTCTTTATACCAACCCCTCCCTGTGTCATGGCACATGCCGAGGCAGCCTCTGCCTCAGCTCTGAGAGATGGAGATGTGGTTGGATTTGAATAATCGCATCGACCCCGGCCCCTGAACACGCCATGCTGACAGAGCAGGACTGCAGTGGCCGCTACTTAGCAGAGCAGGGTTGAGGAAAACACGAGGACTAGCATACATTACATTGCAATTCTATCAAGCACAGATTTAAGGAACAGCCTGTGTGTTGGGAAAATTTGGCACTTTTCACATTGTCAAATAAAGGGTAGCGACCCGGACGCTGGAATAGGGGAGTTTTCCTCAGAAAAATAGAATCATCGGCACAGTGTAAATATTCTCCTGAATGTGCATTTCTACCCCTGGGTCTTCATGTTGTAGTAAACTGACTGACTTAGCAGAAAATATATGACTGTTTAAATCATGATGCTCAAAGGAAATAAATATTATGTTTGTAATGTCAAATATGCTAAAGTTGTTTCTCTTTTCCTCCATGCAGTTCCAACACTCTCCACAGGGTGGCCTCGTATCTATGCCTCTTACCAGAGCTGGCAGAGGGACAGGACACCACCTATGAGAAGGAGGTCCTCCTGGAGCTGCTGGTAGGTGCTACAAAACAGGGAGACGTTGTCCTTAACCACTGATTGGGGATCAGGTATTTGTGTCATCGTCCTAATGCTTTAAGTTAGGAATGGGGAAAGGGTTATCTGATCCTAGATCTGTGGTTAAGGGGGAAGGGAAGGGAACGATAATGAGACGCCACCCAAGGTGCTTGGCTAAACCGCAGCAACGTCAGGATATGGTCATTTTCAGAACAATAATTGCCTGGGGAGCGTAGCGGCATAACAGGTATTTGTTGCTTGTTTAAAAGCCACTCATTTATGCTTTTGACCTTGGAATACAGTATGCAACCCCCAGCAATGTTTCTCTTATCCTAGGAAAAGACAGCAGTGGATCTGATTGCTCTCCACACACACCTTTTAGTCCCTCCTAAAAACAGAAATCCAGTGTGTTTAACAATTCTCATCCCCCATAACCCTCTGTCACCAAGCGACCAGCCACTGACCTGCTCTGTCCTTACTACTGTAATTACCCACTTCAAGTCTTCTCTAGGCCTCCTCTCCCCACTACTGAAGAGAAGCTTTTCCATAATTAGCTGATTAGATTGTTTCCCAGAACCAATGTCAGGGGACTCATTTGGCCCCGGGTTGCCCTGAGCAACCGAAAATCTCCAAAGATTCCAGTTAGGTATTATGTGTCTGTCAGAGGCTCGGGGCGCTGTGCTGTACAGTAGGGAGCAGAGCAGCTCACACACACTGCAGAGTCTGCAATTAAACCTGGGGAATGAGAGGACTGGAGTTATGCTGTGTTCAGCCTCTAGCTATCACTGTTCTGATGGTTATTTAATTTCCCCAAGACATTAACCAACCACTCTTGAATTCTGAACAGAATATTGTTTTTCCTTTTTAATATGGACTGAATTCCTAGGGGAAGTTGGGAACTTGAGTTTTCCTGGATTGCAGTGAATTTGATCCAACGTTATATTTGTTTGTTTTAAAATGGAATTGTCCGAGGTATTTGAACTGGACGTTACATTCCATCGAGGCATAGGGTCTAGAGCTCTATGGACCTCTCTGCCAGTCCCTGATGGACATGAGAATGACAAAACCCTGGGTTGGATAGTGCCTGGCAGAGAACACAGCAGTGTAACAGGATTCACGCAGCATGGCGGTTATTGACAGAGTGGTCACATGGGAACACAAGGATTATATAGGCTTCTGCATCATGTTTGGAACACAACCATCATTTAGGCCACAACACTAAGGCCCCTGACCTAAAACACATGAATGAATGAGGAGTTTGTCATGACAGGGGGATGGTGACTGGTGTGACGCCATACGTCTGACCCGATTTAATTTGACCAAACATTGTTCTTAATACCACTGATCTAGTGAGTAAGGGGGGGGGGGATACGTGTTGCAAGGGCAGTCTGTACCAGAGTAGACCAATGGCTCGTTCATCCAATTTCTTTGTCTGTCTATCTTCCTTCTCACACATTCTTCCAGGTGTCTCGTCATGAGAGGAGAATCTCCCAGATTGAGCAACTTAATCAAATGCCTCTTTATCCAACGGAGAAGATTATCTGGGATGAGAACATCGTCCCCACTGAGTACTATTCTGGCGAAGGTCTGTCTTTCTACGCTATCTCCTCGCAAACTCATCTCACACACACACACCGCTGTTATCCCACACCTCAGGGGCACCTTAGCTGGCATCCTCTTAAAGGGCAATCCTCTTTAGGCTGGCTGGAGCATCTTCACCAGCTAAGATGCCTACAGCCCCGTAAAGCCATTGAAATCCATGAGCCTAACGACATTTTATAAGGCTGTTTTAGCCTGCCAAGAGATTACAGGTGTAGAACTAGCTGTATAGTCGACTCTGCAAATGTATAGTTGACTGCCACTGTTCTAGCTAAGGGATTGTCCCTGTCAAGTGGGTCCAGAATTGTTCCTGGTCAGGGAACACACAGGGCCATGTTTGTTACTCTGAAATAGATGTGTAGGTAGTAGGTCTATTACCAATTACATGCATTTGTTCCCAAATCTGTTTCCTCTCTGCGTGTGTGTGTGTGTTCCAGGTTGTCTGGCTCTGCCAAAGCTGAATCTGCAGTTCCTGACCCTCCATGACTACCTGCTGAGAAACTTCAACTTGTTCCGTCTGGAGTCCACCTACGAGATCAGACAGGATGTGGAGGACGTGGTGACTCGCATGAAACCATGGTGAGCAGAGAATGCACACACTTAATAACTGATGGTAAAATAAGGTTGCCACATTTCTGTTTCTTTCAAATGTATATTTTTGTATCACTCATATATTATAACTCAATTTCTATTACATTCAGGCAGTCATAGTATGGTGGTGTTTAGGGGCTGACCTGTTGTCTTGTCTTCCTATAGGCAGTCAGAGGATGGTGGTGTTTAGGGGCTGACCTGTTGTCTTGTCTTCCTATAGGCAGTCAGAGGATGGTGGTGTTTAGGGGCTGACCTGTTGTCTTGTCTTCCTATAGGCAGTCAGAGGATGGTGGTGTTTAGGGGCTGACCTGTTGTCTTGTCTTCCTATAGGCAGTCAGAGTATGGTGGTGTTTAGGGGCTGACCTGTTGTCTTGTCTTCCTATAGGCAGTCAGAGGATGGTGGTGTTTAGGGGCTGACCTGTTGTCTTGTCTTCCTATAGGCAGTCAGAGGATGGTGGTGTTTAGGGGCTGACCTGTTGTCTTGTCTTCCTATAGGCAGTCAGAGGATGGTGGTGTTTAGGGGCTGACCTGTTGTCTTGTCTTCCTATAGGGAGTCAGAGTATGGTGGTGTGGTGTTTGGGGGCTGGGCCAGAATGGCTCAGACCATCACAGCCTTCTCCATTGTGGAGGTGGCCAAGCCCAACATCGGCGAGAACTGGCCTGCCCGCGTCCGAGCGGACATCACTGTCAATCTCAACGTACGAGACCACATCAAACACGAGTGGGAAGGTACTTGGCTCTCTTCTCCTATCTCTCCTTTCTCTATCCCCTGCTCTCTCGCACTCCCCCTCTTCTTCCTTTTCAGCATTCTGTCTATACCAGGTATTTCCACGCGCAATGCTGTCGCGGATACGTCAAATAAAAATGTTATTCACATTAAAACATTTTTTTACAAATATTTCAAACAGTCCATTTATATTTTCCAACGAGGCTATACATTTGGGTGAGGTTTTTTCTCTCGCCTGAGTAGCCTCGTTTCACTGCCAAAAATAAAATTAAACCATCTAGTGTTCAGCAAAATAACAACACAATGTCAAAAACAGGTAGCTTAGTCAAATAATTAACATCCAATCACATTAACCATTACTCTCTTGTGGGAATTCCACTAACTGTCGGTTATGTAGCCAAACGTAGCTGCTGCTCATTCTGTTTGCTCTAAAATGTATAAATGGCTTAAAGTAAGGCCCTCGTCCATAGAGACGCAAACCAGCTCAAATGGTAGTACTGCTAACCAGTAAGACTAGCCGGAAACCAGTAAGACTAGCACTTAGCGTCGGCTAATGGGGATCCTAATTAACCACATCAAGATTCATTGTTTTACCATGAACATATCAAACTATATGACATTGCTGACTGTAGCTAGCACTAGAGGTTGTTCTATCAAATAGGAATGTTTTCAAGGCTGAAATGTATAATGTGGAAATTGTGCTGGTTAATTTGTGAATTGATTTATTTCAAATCAATCTGTAGTTTTATTAAAGGGGCCTCTGCTCTCCACCCACACCTAGCAAACCTCAGCGTGCAGGAGGATAGCTCAATGTCATCTCAATATCCCCCTCTCCTCCCCCTTGTATAATTACAACTTCATGTTTTAAAGATCAGCCGGGCGCTGACGGGGCGTTCTCTCCCTCTCCTCTCTCTTTTTCACCTTTCCCAGGGCTGCGTAAGCACGACGTTTGCTTTCTGGTCACGGTGCGGCCCAACCTGCCCTACGGCACGCGCTTTGACCGCCGCCAGCCCTTCGTGGAGCAGACAGGCCTGGCTTATGTGAGGGGCTGCGAGGTGCAGGGCATGCTGGACGACAAAGGCCGTGTCATCGAGGAAGGTAGGCTGGCGCGCGCACACACACACACACACAGAGATGTGCATACATGCACTTCCCACCGCCACAGGCACACGCATCCTGCCCATACACATTCACACATACTCATGTCACACACCCTTCGCATCATCATCCTCCTCCGACCCCCAAACCTCCAGCCCATGAAGTCTAGTGGCATGGTGACACTCAACCAGAGAACTGACCTGTTCACATTAACATTCCATTAACGTTAGGGCAACCCATCGCACCTGAACGCTTCTCAATGCTTTATTTATTCCATTTCATTCATGTAGAAAAGGACATGTTATACAGTGCATTGGGAAAGTATTCACGTAACATCTTGTTACGTTACAGCCTTATTCTAAAATGGTTGAAATGAATAGTTTTCCCCATCAATCTACACACAATACCGCAGAAGGATAAAGCGGAAAGTTTTTTGTTTTTTTTAGTTTGTGCAAATTTATAAAAACATACTTTACTTGTGTAAATATTTGGTCTCTTTGTTATGAGACTTGAAATTTCCATCGATCATGCATGGTGTTTCTACAACTTAATTGGAGTCCACCTGTGGCAAATTCAATTGATTGGACATGATTTGGAAAGGCACACACTTGTCTGTGGAAGGGTACCAAAACAATTCTGCAGCATTGAAGGTCCCCAAGAACACAGTGGCCTCCATAAGTCTTTAATGGGAGAAGTTTGGAACCTCCAAGATTCTTCCTAGAGCTGGTCAAACTGAGTAATCTGGGGAGAAGGGCCTTGGACAGGGAGGTGACTAAGAACCCGATGGCAACTCTGACAGAGAGGGGATCCTTCCAAAAGGATAACAATCTCTGCAGCGCTCCACCAATCAGCCTTTATGGTCGAGTGGCCAGTCGGAAGCCACTCCTCGGTAAAAGAACCATGACAGCCTGCTTGGAGATTGCCAAAAGGCAAACAAGAACAAGAAACAAGATTCTCTGGTCTGATGAAACCAAGATTTAACTATTTGGCCTGAATGCCAAGTGTCACATCTGGAGGAAACCTGGTACCATCTCTACAGTGAAGCACAGTGATGTGGGGATGTTTTTCAGTGGCAGGGACTGGGAGACGAGTCAGGATCGAGGGAAAGATACACAGAGCAAAGTACACAGATCCTTGATGAAAACATGCTCCAGAGCGCTCAGGACCTGAGACTGGGGCGAAGGTTCACCTTTCCTACAGGACAACCACCCTAAGCACACAGCCAAGACAATGCAGGACTGGCTTCGGGACAAGTCTCTGAATGTCCTTGAGTGGCCCAGCCACAGCCCGGACTTGAACCCGATCGAACATCTCTGGAGAGACCTGAAAATAGCTGTGCAGCGACTCTCCACATCCAAACCTGATGGCGCTTGAGAGGATCTGCAGAGAAGAATCTCCCCAAATACAGGTGCGCCAAGCTTGTAGCATCATACCCAAGACAATTTGAGGCTGTAATCGCTGCCAATTTTGCTTCAACAAAGTACTGAGTAAATGGTCTAAATACTTATGTAAATGTGATATTTCAGTATATATTTTTTATTTGCCAAAATGTCAATCTGTTTTTTGCTTTTTCATTATGGGGTGTTGTGTGTAGATTGAGGGGGGGGTCTGAATACTTTCCAAATGCACTGTATGACAGGCTGTTCTAGACTTGGGGTGGCAGCGTAGCCTAGTGGTTAGAGTGTTGGACTAGTAACCGGAAGGTTGCGAGTTCAAACCCCTGAGCTGTCGTTCTGCCCCTGAACAGGCAGTTAACCCACTGTTCCTAGGCTGTCATTGAAAATAAGAATATGTTCTTAACTGACTTGCCTGGTTAAATAAAGGTAAAAAAAACATTTACATTTTTTTTTAATTAAAACTCCAACATGACATCCATAGTCTCAGATCCATCCTATTGAAGCTGTGACTGGGCTGCCATGGTTTTTCTTTCCGCTAATGTTTGCCTATGAAAAGAGACATTCAGGCATACTACCCTGATCGAAGGTCAGTTTTGCATTAACCCTCCTAATGATTAAGGTTTTGATTGGGGAAGTGTACGCTGATCCTAGGGCTACGACAGACAGCTTCTACCTAGAGACTTCCTCTTCCACCAGCAGCGTTCAGAGCGGGCTATTGGAGTGTATAATGTCAGGTTAACCTAAGTGTTCCTCCTTTCCCCTGTCTGAACATGTGCCCGTGCACCACTACCAAAGCACTATGTACCTTCTTCACTCCTCTCCATATTCCCACTGTATTAAACATGTAGAGAGAGGTGCTAACTGGGATGGTGTATCTATGTAACGAGCCTAGCACTGTTTAAACTTTCAGATGCCCATAGAGCTGAGCCAGGAACAGGCATATCACATGTATCACTGGGCTCTTTGTGAAGAGTGGTGCTATCATTTGTATTTATTTATTTATCCTCCATTTATTCTGCAACCCAATAGAGATTTAAAAGCTTTTATAGATGGGGGCTTTTTTGCCTGGTCTACATTGCCATAAGCTGTAAAAGTCAGCAAAGCTGGAAAGAGCTCAAAGATACAAACACTTAAATTTGATTTTTGGCTACTTTTCCCTACTGGCTGCCTACCTGCCTAGCTCTTTCGACACCAATCTCCAGTTGTCCTCAGCCCTTTATTCCAGTGTGTAAGTGTCCTCCTTCCAGCCACTCATTCGTCAATTGCGCCACACTACTTTTAGTAGAGGGGATTTAAAGGAAATGCATGGGACAGGGGCCACCGGCTTGAGTTTCACTACCAAGGCTCTGGACTATGGCACCACCAATACTCCCATTTAAATGTTTGTGAAAGGTGAGACACACACAGGCACGTCTGTGGCTCCCTATGGGAGTAAGTCTAAAGCCTCCAGCCTGTGTGTGTGAGAGGCATGAGAATGTAATGTGTGTCGGTGCTGAGGTGGGAGATGAGTGGCATGAGAATGGAATGTGGGGGTGGATAGTGAGGTGGGCGATTAGTGGCTTGGACTAGGATTTGAAAGCTTAGCTCTCTTGGGGACCAGGGAAGATGCCCTGGTATTCATGAAATGGTAGGCAGATGACCCCTAAAATATATTTTTGGGGGTCTGGCCAGTGTAACTAATGCTTCTCTGATTTCAAGATCTTTCATCTTTCTCTCTCATCTCTCTTGCTGTGTGTCCTTGTGTTACATAAGTGATGAATGTGGCCAGGCTCATATACCACTGCCGTACATCATTAGCCTATGTTTGAGAATTAATTGGGTTATCAGTAAACCTCCAAATGCAATTTTGGGGTTAGTTGAGTTGCATGCAATGATGTATATAAAAACCCTGGATTGCTGATGCTATGTATTGGCTAGTGAGCGGCTTTGAAGCCACCGATCGGCCATATTGGCACTCCCCAGAAGGAGCAGTCCTCCATAGGAATGAATGGTGTTCTACAGTATTTACATTTTAATGTTTCAAGGACAAAATTATATGCATTTAATTGTTTTTGTTGTAGTGGCGACAGTAACATTAGAATGTTACGTTAAACTGTACTTTAGGGACAATGTTTTCATGCTTTTGAATTTTTTTTTAGCTCACATAATATACAGTTGGAGTCGGAAGTTTACACACACTTAGGCTGGAATAATTTTAAAATAGTTTTTCAACCTCTCCACAAATTTCTTGTTAACAAACTATATTTTTGGCAAGTCGTTTAGGACATCTACTTTGTGCATGACACAAGTGATTTTTCCAACAATTGTTTACACACAGATTATTTCACTTATAATTCACTGTATCACAATTCCAGTGGGTCAGAAGTTTACATACACTAAGCTGACTGTGCCTTTAAACAGCTTGGAAAATTCCAGAAAATTATATCATGGCTTTAGAAGCTTCTGATAGGCTAATTGACATCATTTGAGTCAATTGGCGGTGTACCTGTGGATGTATTTCAAGGTCTACCTTCAAACTCGGTGCCTCTTTGCTTGACATCATGGGAAAATCAAAAGAAATCAGCGAAGACCTCAGAAAAAGGATTGTAGACCTCCACAAGTCTGGTTCATCCTTGGGAGGAATTTCCAAACGCCTGAAGGTACCACGTTCATGTGTACAAACAATAGTACGCAAGTATAAACACCATGGGACCACGCAGCCGTCATACCCCTCAGGAAGGAGACATGTGCTGTCTCCTAGAGATGAACTTACTTTGGTGAGAAAAGTGCAAATCAATCCCAGAACAACAGCAAAGGACCTTGTGAAGATGCTGGAGGAAACAGAACAAAAATATCTATATCCACAGTAAAACGAGTCCTATATCGACAACCTGAAATGTTCGCTCATCAAGGAAGAAGCCACTGCTCCAAAAAAGCCAGACTACGGTTTGCAACCACATGGGGACAAAGATCATACTTTTTGGAGAAATGTCCTCTGGTTTAATTAAACAAAAATAGAACTTTGTCCATAATGACCATTGTTATGTTTGGAGGAAAAAGGGGGGGCTTGCAAGCCAAAGAACACCATCCCAACCGTGAAGCACGGGGGTGACAGCATGTTATGGGGGTGCTTTGCTGCAGGAGGGACTGGTGCACTTCACAAAATAGATGGCATCATGATAAGGGAAAATTATGTGGATATATTGAAGCAACATCTCAAAACATCACTCAGGAAGTTAAAAGCTTGGTCACATTTGGGTTTTCCAAATGGACATTGACCCCAAGCCTACTTCCAAAGTTGTGGTAAAACAGCTTAAGAACAACCAAAGTCAAGTTATTGGAGTGGCCATCACAACGCCCTGACCTCAATCCTCTAGAAAATATGTGGGCAGAACTGAAAAAGCATATGCGAGCAAGGAGGCCTACAAACCTGACTCGATTACACCAGCTCTGTCAGGAGGAATGGGCCACAATTCACCCAACTTATTGTGGGAAGCTTGTTTGAAGGCTACCCAAAACATTTGACCCAAGTTAAACAATTTAAAGGCAATCCTACTAAATAGTAATTTAGTGTATGTAAACTTCTGACCCACTGGGAATGTGATGAAAGAAGTCAAAGCTGAAATAAATAATTCTCTCTACTATTATTCTGACATTTCACATTCTTAAAACGAAGTGGTGATCCTAACTGACGGGGAACTTTTACTGGGATTACATGTCAGTAATTGTGAAAACTGAGTTCAAATGTATTTGGGTAAGGTGTATGTAAACCTCCGACTTCAACTGTATTTTAAAAGTATGCATTAGGTGTCTGTAATATAATAAACGTGGTAAAAACACATGTTGACATTAAGACATTTCTATAGATTGCAAAATCGTTTTTTTACAACGGTGGGGAAGTGCCAAGACAGGGGGTGCTGTTTTGAAGCCACCACACTGTCACTCATCGTGTGTGTGTGTGTGTGTGTGTGTGTGTGTGTGTGTGTGTGTGTGTACAGTATATAAATCAATGGTTGCATGTCACAAGATCACATACCAGTTTCTGCCTTGCATGCATTTTTTTTCCTCAAGTGAATTAATACTAAAAACAAACTTTTAAATATTAAACTTTTTACAATCCAATTTTCTTTAAATATATTATTTCTACTACCCTATTCCTGCTGGAAATGCACAGGTAAACGTTTTACCTTTTGTGCAAATACGTATTAATTCAATCTTGACCATAATGTACCACAATGTGTTGTCCCTATTCTATTCCCCAGGCCCTGACCCCAAGCCCAAACTGAGAGGAGACACCAGGACATTCAGAGTGTGGCTGGACCCTAACCAGTACCAGCAGGATATGACCAGCAGTATTCAGAACGCCACTGAGGACCCCTACGAGTCCTTCAACATCATCATGAGACGCAAGCCCAAAGAGAACAACTTCAAGGTGAGTAGGGTGGACTATATTACTGCTCATTACACAGACCACCTTTGTTATTTAAACTCCCTCGATATCCCTCCTTCCCCTCCATCACTACTTTATTTTTTTCATACTACCTCTCACCATCCATCCATTTATTGCTTCATCCTTCTTTCCCATCATCCCTCTCTTTATTTGCGCATCGCCGCCAGGCCTTGATCTCTTCTTCTCCTCCCCAACTCTGGGTGATCAATCACTGACTGGTGCGGCTGGGTCCTGGAGCTGGAAGCCTGAGGGTGATCCAGGATTACCTCCAGCTCAAAGCCTCTGATTCCCCCCCACTGACCCCAGACAGAGGCCCTCTGGGGTGTGTGACCTTTCACTGCACGCCCCCCTCCCCCTTATCTCTCGGTGTCCATCTCTGGAGGCATGTCTGTGTAGGATACACATTCTGTTAAATCAGGTTGCTGCTGGCAGAGAAGGCCAAGAGAGCCAGGAGTTATGTTGGCAATTCAAATGTAGCTGTTATCTATCTTTGTGTTGTTTTCTCCGCCAGGCTGTACTGGAGACTATCAGGAACCTGATGAACACTGAGTGTGTGGTCCCAGAATGGCTCCATGACATCATCCTGGGCTACGGTGACCCAGGCTCCGCCCACTACTCCAAGATGCCCAATCAGATCTCCTCCCTGGACTTCAATGACACCTTCCTGTCGATCGACCACCTGAGGTCCTGTTTCCCTGGTTACACTGTCAAGGTCACCGAGGACAACCCTGAGCTGCAGATACCCCCTTTCAGGTTAGGGGTCAAGGGTCAGATGGAGTAGGGTTGGGGGTCATGGTCTTCCTGGGGTGTTGTCTTTTTCATGTGGTCCAACCTCAACATATCTTTGAACCTTCTGCTCTTTCCCCACTCTAGAATCAAGTTCCCTGTGCAGAACAAGGTAGACAAAGGCAAGAAGAGGAAGGCAGACTCTGAGGAGAAAAAGGATGAAGAAAAAACGCTTATAGTGGAGCCTCACGTCACGCCCAACCGGGGACCCTACCCCTACAACCAGCCCAAACGGTGAGAGTCAAAGGTTAAAGTTCAGGTTCCCAGGTCAACCAAAAGAGTTCGGGAGTCCCTGCAGGGTTGGCACCGCACAGAGGTCAAGTCCTTGTCCTCTCTCTAGCCAGTCAAGTCTCATCTTGCTCCACTATGTCCACAGGGCTCCTAAATACAGCACCCACCTTTTTGTTTAGCCTATGCTCAGGCCCTGCGTGTTTCCACCCCTAATGTGCCTGCCTGCTCCAAATTTAGCTTCCCCCAAAGGCTTGACTAGTTTATGCTTGAGGATGCTTACTGAGCAAACCTTTCCCCCTAGAGCAAAAACAACCCCTGCTTTGTAAAATGCAACGCTCTTAAAATGTTTATATTTCTGTCAGGGACGTTTTATACTGATTCCTATTTATTCGGGTTGGTGTGTTTTGATTTGCTATGTTAGCGTGAGTTCTGGGGATTTGCGCTGTTGGTTGTATAGTGTTTTGGTGGTTCTGTTTGGTGAGGTAATTTCCTGACATTTTTAGCCCTGTAGCGAACTAGATCAAAACAAACTGTCAAATTTGGTTGTTGATGTCTTAATTATATCAATCTTAATCATAACTGAGCAGAAATTAATTGGCTTTTTATTTAATGAAATTATCATTCATCTGATCTGATGGTAACTTTGCTTCTTCAGTTGCACTTTGATATATTCAAATCCTGTTAGTCACAGAAGCTCCTCTGGGTCCCTTGACTGAAACGTCTTTCATGAGGTTTTCAAACACTTCATCACAGAAATTGTTGAAAACAGCTTTCGTTTAGCTTCTCTGAACATTTTCCTTAAAATCTTCTAACCATGAGTTCTAACTTTGTGTTTGAACAGAAATACCATCCAGTTTACACCAACTCAGATTGAGGCCATCCGCGCTGGGATGCAGCCTGGACTGACCATGGTAAGAACATTTTACGGACCGAAGTATACCTCTTGTCTGCTACATTTTTACACGAATACAATAAACTGACATACTGTTCATAGGAATCATTGATATTACTTTTCATACTTTAATATATTTTCAAGATTAAACTTCTTGTAGGAATTGACTACTCCTATCTGGCCACTTGAATAAACCAAGGCAATGGACAGACGGCATTAAAAGTTTGAGAAACAATTGAAGTCTCCCGTCCATTGGCTTGTGAGTTAAACTGCCTTTCAATCACTCATAGCCCAGGGTGTGATGTTGCCTACTTCAGCAGGCCAGCCATACCAGTGAGCTGTGATATGACAGGTGTAATATTGACCCTGTCTGCTTGAAGAGCTGAGGATTTGTGACCACTCTTCCTGATGCAGGGGGCTCCCCAGCCACTAGTAAATAATGTGCAGATCAGTCAAATACTTCCCTGAAAGCCCATCCGCTAAATTATCTTAAATGGTCCAGATGAAGAACACCCACACACACAGCCTCTCAGAAACGCACATACATACTCTACTACCCTCTCTGGTGTTTCTGGTGACGGCACACACACACATTACCGCCTTGCTTTGATGAAGCTCATTCCTGGCCTGGTGATTGGTAGCTGGCTGAGTAAATATGGCAGTCGTAAAACAACTCTGCACAGACACACACCTCTCACTGGCATGTCACGACAATCTTTAGCAGCCAAGACAGCCTCCCAGTCTCATGCTTCTCCTGTCATCTGTTGGATCAGTGTAGGAGCCATTTTTAACCCTGGTTTAAAGTTTTTACTATGTTTTGGGGTGGCCAGTCTGTAAAGGGGACTGGCTTTTATGTGAGTGTCTTTAAAAGACTTACCTGAGGTAAGACGGTGGCTAAATGTTTTTATGAATATACCGTCAAGTAAACTCCATACCCAGTTGTAGCCTCGGCTTGTCTGCGAGCACCTTTTCGTCCTGGGAAAGCCCTGATGAAAATGGAGTCGTTTGTTTATGATCCTTTCCACCTGGTGTCGTGGTGGTTATGTTTGAGGACAGTGATAGTTCTAGACTAGACTCAATGATCTCTAAAGCCTTAATTAGATACAAAGAAGGTCAAGGAGCCGATGGAAAGAGCTTCATGTGCTCTCTAGTTTTATTTCTGTTGTCTGTGTTTGTGTGTCTTTGCCTGTGAGTGCAGGGAGGATGACCTTGCATGCCAAGCACTTCTCACCTTAGCCCTACTCACACACACCGGTCCTGTCTGATCCACTGAGGGGGAAACTGTGTGTGTGTTCTGACAGCCACTGTGCTCTCCGATGGCAGAGGCATTTTCTGTTAGCTAACCAGCTTTCTCCTTTTTCTCCTCCGTGCACTTTCTCTCACTGCCTCACGTTCTCTCTCTATCCCTCCTCCCTCTCTCTCTTTTAGGTGGTGGGTCCTCCAGGTACAGGAAAGACCGACGTGGCCGTCCAGATCATCTCCAACCTCTACCACAACTTCCCTGAGCAGAGAACCCTCATAGTCACACACTCCAACCAGGTAGGAAACGCCTCTAAAATGACTCAATTCACATATACTGTATATACAGTGCATTCGGAAAGTATTCAGGCCCTTTGACTTTTTCCACATTTTGTTACGTTACAGCCTTAGTCAAAAAAATAAAATAAAAGTAATCACGCTACCCCATAATGACAAAGCGAAAACCGGTTTCTCTGTTCTGATGAAGCCAAGATTGAATTATTTGGTCTGAATGCCAAGCGTCACATCTGGAGGAAACCTAGCACCATCCCTATGGTCAAGCATGGTGGTGGTGGCATCATGCTGTGGGGAGGTTTTGTCAGAGGCAGGGACTGGGAGACTTGTTAGGATCGAGGGAAAGATGAATGGAGGAAAGTACAGAAAGATCCTTGATGAACTGCTCCGGAGCACTCAGGACCTCAGACTGGGGTGAAGGTTCACCTTCCAGCAGGACAATGACTCTAAGCACACAGCCAAGACAACGCAGGAGTGATTTTGGGACAAGTCTCAATGTCCTTGAGTGACCCAGCCAGAGCCCAGACTTGAACCCAATCAAACATCTCTGGAGAGATCTGACAATAGCTGTGCAGTGACATTCCCCATCCAACCTGACAGAGCTTGAAAAGATCTGCAAAGAAGAATGGGAGAAACTCCCCAAATACAGGTGTCCCAAGCTTGTAGCATCATACCAAAGAAGACTCAAGGCTGTAATCGCTGCCAAAGTTGCTTCAACAAAGTACTGAGTAAAGGGTCTGAATACTTACGTAAATGTGATTTATTTCTGTTTTTTATTTTTTATAAATGTGCTCAGATTCATAACCTGTTTTTGCTTTGTCATTATGGGATATTGTGTGTAGATTGATGTGGGGGGACAACTTAATCAATTTTGGAATAAGGCTGTAATGTAACAATTTGGAAAAAGTGAATGGGACTGAATACTTTCAGAATGCACTGTATTCTATTATTTATAGGCATGTAAGCAGAAGCTTTTATCCAAAGCAACTTATGGATAACACACAGGCCCCTATATTCATAGATATGGCCCTTATAGTCACAAGTATTGCATGTTGGAAGCGTTTTATGAAAATGATCTTCACCTCTTGACTGATCATATTGTAGGAAGCAAAGTTGCTGCAGGAGGAATTCACCAATCCTCTCCAAAATGGTGCCATTAATCACTGTGAAATCCCAGCCTAAAGTCACGGAGGAAAAATTAAAAAGCTCCCCTGTGCCCCAGTCTCCTCGCCTCAGTATTTAATCAAAAAGCCTTGTCCCCTTTCTGTTCACCCTGCAACACTGTAAGAGGTGTGTGTGCGCAGGCATTCACCTCTGTTCTGTGTGTGTTCCAGGCTCTGAACCAGCTGTTTGAGAAGATCATGGCTCTGGACATAGACGAGCGTCACCTCCTGCGTATGGGCCACGGAGAGGAGGCACTGGAAACCGAGAAGGACTTCAGCAGGTGAGAGAATGCCACGTGGCGTTACACACACACGTCTCTCCCTCCCCCTCTCACACACGCCCAACTACACACACATTCCTAGCTGACCTCACACACAAATCTACACATGCATACATCTATCTGAGCACACAACCAGCTTCACACATGCAGTACACATACATACAGTGACAAGTATATCCAGTTGGTCCCACTCACAATTAGTCCAAGTCAGACAGAGCCACTCCATACACTCCAGCCTGGTCATGGCTTTATCTTATTTAGGGACTGCGCTCATGCTTGCTCGCTGTCTCCCCTATTTCCACCAACCATTCCATCCTGACTAGTGCTCTCAACATTTGGGCCTTGTATAGGGTCTCACTGGCTCATTTGGGACTCATTTGGCTTTTTTTTTTTTTGGAGGACTGATTGGCTACCAAAACTGGTTGGGTCTTCAAGACCTTGCTAGGCTGTGGATTTGAGGCCTCGGTGGCCCCTCATTGTTGCAGACCCCTCGGCGGCCCCTCGTTGTTGCAGACCCCTCGGTGGCCCCTCGTTGTTGCAGACCCTCGTTGGCCCCTCGGTTTTGCAGACCCCTCGGTGGCCCCTCGGTGTTACAGACCCTCGGTGTTGCAGACCCCTCGGTGGCCCCTCGGTGTTGCTGGCCCCTCGGTGTTGCAGGCCCCTCGGTGGCCCCTCGGTGTTGCTGGCCTCTCGTTGTTGCAGACCCCTCGGTGGCCCCTCGTTGTTGCAGACCCCTCGGTGGCCCCTCGTTGTTGCAGACCCCTCGGAGGCCCCTCGTTGTTGCAGACCCCTCGGAGGCCCCTCGTTGTTGCAGACCCCTCGGAGGCCCCTCGTTGTTGCAGACCCCTCGGAGGCCCCTCGTTGTTGCAGACCCCTCGGAGGCCCCTCGTTGTTGCAGACCCCTCGGAGGCCCCTCGTTGTTGCAGACCCCTCGGAGGCCCCTCGTTGTTGCAGACCCCTCGGAGGCCCCTCGTTGTTGCAGACCCCTCGGAGGCCCCTCGTTGTTGCAGACCCCTCGGAGGCCCCTCGTTGTTGCAGACCCCTCGGAGGCCCCTCGTTGTTGCAGACCCCTCGGCGGCCCCTCGTTGTTGCAGACCCCTCGGTGGCCCCTCGTTGTTGCAGACCCCTCGTTGGCCCCTCGTTGTTGCAGACCCCTTGTTGGCCTCTCGTTGTTGCAGACCCCTTGTTGGCCCCTCGGTGTTGCAGGTCCCTTGGTGGCCCCTCGGTGTTGCAGGTCCCTTGGTGGCCCCTCGGTGTTGCAGGTCCCTCGGTGGCCCCTCGGTGTTGCAGGCCCCTCGGTGGCCCCTCGTTGTTGCAGACCCCTCGGTGGGCCCTCGTTTTTGCAGACCCCTCGGTGGGCCCTCGTTTTTGCAGACCCCTCGGTGGGCCCTCGTTGTTGCAGACCCCTCGGTGGGCCCTCGTTGTTGCAGACCCCTCGGTGGGCCCTCGTTGTTGCAGACCCCTCGGTGGGCCCTCGGTGTTGCAGACCCCTCGGTGGGCCCTCGGTGTCGCAGACCCCTCGGTGGGCCCTCTGTGTCGCAGACCCCTCGGTGGGCCCTGGGTGTCGCAGACCCCTCGGTGGCCCCTCGTTGTCGCAGACCCCTCGGTGGCCCCTCGTTGTCGCAGACCCCTCGGTGCATGCACACAGATGCCAGGAGCCGATTGTCTCACCGGTAGGAAACACGCTAGAATTCTCAGGGCAGCCGCAGTAGTTCACCCACCCACACAATTGGGGGAAGTCTTTGTGTGGCTATGTGTCTCATTCAATGCCTTGAGGTACTGTGACTCAGAGACTTAACCACACAGACATTGACTAGCGGGAGAGAGATGCGGAAGCCAGCAAACTGAAACCATTTACAACAGACCTGGGACTGAGTGGGGGAGGGAGGAAGAGCGGAAGGGAGTACCCAAAACCTTCACACGAACCACCTAAAAAGTATTGTTTATTATTGTCAGTCTGCTTTAAAGACCAAAATACAGATGTCTGTCTAAAATAGTTCCAACCTAATTAAATATTCAGTGCTCGTACGGCGGCCATTTTGACTAGCTTTGATCTCGCTGTCAGGCGGACTAACTAGTTCATTGCGACCAAGTCTAAACCTCTGAGGATGAATAGCCTCAGGCCTTGTATCAGAGCAGGAGCCTTATGGAGTCTGCCGGTTAGGCTACTACATCTTTAGCCAATGGAAACGATGTGTGCTCAAAGAATGTCAGTGGAAACCACAACATAGGTCTAGTGATACAAAATATACATGGATAGGGTCAGTTGTGTTGATTAAATTGGCAGACATTGCTCTAAACCTATAGATTCTGGCCTTACCTAGCCTTTGCTTACTAGTCTGGGATTCAATCCGATCGCGGGTTAAAGGCTTTGCAGCTTTTAAAGGCAATGATTCTGCATTCGCAAAGATCCCATTTCCAGTAAACGCTGCGTATGTCGGCTCAATCGGAAAATCCGCAATGCCTATAACCCGAGATCGTATTGAATCACAACCTTAGTATTAGGAGTTCATGCACAGTCCTCTTCTGTTTTAAAACTGAATGGTTTCCTCCCGTTTCTTGCCAACGGAACACAGCTCCTTGTTGCATAAAGCAGAGGTGACGAGTGGATGTGACGGCCCTCTCTGTGGAGGAGCACCATTGCTTTATGCAGATCAGCTAAAGCTAGCTACAGCACCAGGACGAGAGGCAGATTAAGCTGCTGCTAAGAACATGCACACCGACTCCACATTCACTCCTTCCTTCCGGTCCAATGACGAGGAAGGAGTAAGCTGGGGAAACTAATTAACACTACTGTATGGGATGAACAATGAACAGGCATAGAGGCCTTCTCTGTTCTCACTGCTCAACCAATTGTAGTGTACAGTGACATTAATATACAATACTTTGCCTTTTAATAAAAAATGTTTCCCTTCTCTCTGTTAAGTTTTAATACGATATTGAAATACTGGTTGGTCAGAGAACACGGGTGTAAGTTGAAAGCTCTTCGTGACTAAATGGGTCAGTTTGCGTTTTCTCTCTTTCTCGGTCTCTCCTGGGATGGTAGCGCAGAAGGCTGCTTTTGTGAGGAGGGAAACAAGGTCGGCACTTTTTTTATATATTTAATTTTCTCATCAGCCGGTGTAATTCTGTTTGAATCGTCTGCTGTGAAGCTTAGTGGGATATCTATTTATAGGTCCCTACCTCAACTATCTCACACACAGCGCTGTGTCTGGGTGACCTCTGACATGGCATGTCCCAGTGCCACGTACTAATACTATTTGGCCTTCTGGTTTGTTGTGGCGGGACACCTGACTAGACAACAAGTTTTTACTGTCATTTAGTCTTTAACGTTTGTTCAAAATAACTTTTTTTCTTTATTTATTCAATAGTAGTCAATTGTGGTAAATAATATATTTGATCAGTGGTACACATTATTAGTGACAAAGGAAATTTGGTCCATCTAGCTATTAGTTTTGTGCAATTATTTCCCATCACAAGTGTTTTTGGTACCTGTACTTTACTATTTATATTTTTGACAAATTTTACTTCACTACATTCCTAAAGAAATATTGTACTTCTTACTCCATTTTCCCTGACAATCAAAAACTACTTGTTACATTTGAATGCTTGCAGGACAGGAACATTTGTCAAATTCATACACTTGTCAAGAGAACACGTGGTCATCTCTACGGCCTCTGGCGGACTCACTAAACACAAATTCACCTTTTGTAAATAATGTCTAGGTGTTGGAGTGCGCCCCTGGCTATCCATACATTTTCTAAACAAGAAAATGGTGCCGCCTGCTTTTCCCCTTTACCCCTACCTACATGTACATATTACCTCGACGAACCTGTTCCCCAGCACATTGACTCTGTATATACTGTAGCCTTTTATTGTGGTACTGTAGTTTATCTAGTAAATATTTTCTTAACTGTGTTTTTCTTAACCACGTTGGTTAAGGGTTTGAAAGTAAGCAGTTCGCGGCAAGGTCTGCACCTGTTTTAGTCGGTGCATGTGACAAATACATTTTGATTTGATTACATTTATATAAGGATTTTTAAAGCATTTATACTTTTACTTTTGAGATGTACGTATATTTGAGCAATTACATTTACTTTTGATACTTACGTATATTTAAAACCAAATACTTTTACTGAAGTATTTTACTGGCTGACTTTTCACTTTTACTTGAGTAACCTTCTATTAAGGTATCTATACATTTACTGAAGTATGACAATTGGGTACTTTTTCCACCACTGCCATTGAGTTAGTTTTCATATACTTTTGATTATCCACTTGAAGCCTGCTGCCTTGTTGCTTGCAGCTGATTCTCACGTGTAGGATGAACATTTTAGCGGTTTAAAACGCTAGGCTGTGGTGTCACAGGTTTAGGCTTCAGATCTCCTCTCAACATGAACATTTCCCCTCAGAATGGCGTGATATGACCCTCGGCTCTGGAAAGGCAGGCAATGTGTAGGGGAGGTCGGTACTGTTATCAGCAATATGAGAATAGGGTGTTCTGATTGTATAGGGTTGTTCATGTTACTAGGTGTAATCAACGTCACAAAAAACAGGATTTTCCGTTTCAAGGTAAAAAATAAATTTTAAAAACATTTTTAAAAAGTCGCTAATAAGTCCCAATTACGTAAGGGTTGAGGTTTTCATAGAATGAAAAGACTAATGTAATGTGGAATGTTGTTCAGGTATGGTCGTGTGAACTACGTGCTGGCCAGGAGGCTGGAGCTGCTCCGAGAGGTGGGTCGTCTGCAGGAGAGCCTGGATGTCCCTGGAGACGTGTCCTACACCTGTGAGACCGCCGGACACTTCTACCTCTACCAGGTCAGTACAGGAGGGATGTGTGGGTTCTGGGTGTGTGTGTGTGTCACTTTCCAGTACAGGGAGGACATATGCATTTCCTAATGAATCTTTAATTCCTGATATCCTCACCTGCAAAAATGGAGAATAAAATCAAAATTCTAGGGGATAAAGTCTGCTTATCCATGTTACGCTTGAAACATCCCAGTTCAATAAGTGTCTATGTATTTTCCTCTCACTTCATATCTGGCTTCGACAGCGAATACCAACATATCATACCAAAACCCCTCAGTTATTATAGTCAATCCTCAGTTTATTTTTGTCACCTAAATACTGCATACTGGCTCCAGGATGCATCAGCAGAACAGCCCAGAATAGACAACAGAGCCTTTTTAAACAGACACGACAACCCAAGGCAACTGTCAACTTAAGAAGACCTGAGAGCTCATCCAATAGCCCAAATCAAGAGGAGTTCTCACTGAGGAGGCATGCTGTCAGTCAGACGAAACTGTGAGCACGGGAGGCAGAGGAGTGAGGGAGACGCTGGTTTAATAGCAGATTCCACAGTCGTCGTGTCAGGCTCAGTATTGTAGTGGGGTTTATGGAACCTATGGTGTATTCCAGACCCCTCGCTCAACACATTGAAATCCTCCATGCCAGTCAGGGGGCTCCCCTCTTCTCTGATTCCTATAGTCATCAAGCTTTTTATTGTCTTTGGACAGATGCGAGCAGAACAGACACCAGCTATCTACACAACTTCATGGACAACTCATCAAAAATATCTCCCCTAACATTGTCATAAAGGTTTCTAAATGGTTACCTGTCTCTGTGTATAGGCCTGGGCTGTAAGATGAAGGGTGTTCTCTGTTCCTCATCTGCCCTGTCACCTTACCGCTCAGAGACCCTGTAAGGGATTGGACATCAGGAAGTAATGAGCTTGAGATGGTTCTGATGGAGAATATCAGGAGTGGATAATGGTCTCTGTTAATCGTTATGGTCTATTAAAGCAGATGGCCAAGCTACAGCCCCATTTGTAATACTGATTAAATTGCAAGTTGTTCCACAGTTCTGTGTTTGGCTGTGTTTGTCACGGTTCCACATGTTCCCGTGACACTCAAGGGAAAAATATAATTTTATATTTTATTCTGTTCTTTTCCCGTTATATTCTCACATTAACATGTGTGTGACTGTGCGTGCCTTTTTGTATGCGACGCAACGAGTGTGTTTGTGTGAAGAAGCGTGCGTGCTCTGTGAATGGGACTCGACCGTGTATCTGTACGAGTGAGAATGCGTGTGTGCGGCATACCAAAAAGAGCAAGACCTGTAACATCCAGGAGGGGGTGTCTGTCTGGTGTCCTCCCTCTCCCCGCTGTAGGTGATGTCTCGCTGGGAAGAGTACATGAGCAAGGTCCGGTCTAAGCAGGGCTGTCCGGTGGAGGCCGAGGCCGTGGCAGCACACTTCCCCTTCCATAAGTACTTCTCCAACGCCCCCCAGCCTGTGTTCTACGGTCGCTCCTACGAAGAAGACATGGACATCGCAGAGGGCTGCTACCGACACATCAAGAAGATTTTTACCCAGCTGGAGGTAGGGCAGGCCACACACACACACACACACACACACACACGTCACATGTTTATCTAGATGAAGGCACATGCTCAACACGCCAAGAAGCTCCTCACTCTGTCAGAGGTCAACATGTCACACACACAAGCTCTTGAACACACACATCTTCACCCCAGTCAGTGGTAGGTGTGTCTCACACACACACCATGTCAGCAGATTGGCTGTTCCTCATGGGTCATTAGCCAGCTGTGTGGGCAAGTGGGAGCTGGAACTCATTCACTGAACACATGATTGTGTTTACCCCACTGGCTCCATAACAGGTCTGCCTGGGCTCACTGGTGATTGGACATCCTACTCTTTAAGGAAGTAGCATTGCAGCGACCGTTACATTGCATCGGATCAGATTTCAACAGCTGTTTCTGTTGTGATATTAGGAGTTTGTAATATGATGCGGTTGGATAGGCGCAATTATTTTATTTTCCATATTCACCACCACCTTTATCTCCATGCATCTCTCTCTCTCTCTCTCCTATCCCTTTCCTCTCCCTCTCCTCGCTCTCTGTTTGAGTGTGTTCTGTGAGACATGGGTTGGCATTACATGATGATATCTCACCCTGCTACACCTCCTTCCCCATTGACACAGGACCCACTGCATGTCTCCCCAGATGCAGCTGGACGATAACAACCCCTGCTTTCACTCTGCCTTCCCTACACACACCCACACTCTGAAATCGGGCTTCTGTGTACACATACAAACATGCACACCACTTTGCCATGCACCTCAGCTCAGATACAGCCCCTCCTGGTTGCGCCCAGTCTTTTATATAGAGAGAACAATAACATTAGAGATTTATGGGAGCGATGGCCTTGCAGAAGCAATAAAGAAGTTATTCACTGGAGGTAATATCCCAACATGTATGTGTGGCCTTGATTTTTATATGGCTTCCCTCGTATCACTGGCCCCATCACATCAGACGTGAGAACCTCACCGTGTTCACTCACCCCGGCCTCAGCCTCACCCATGATGCTGCTGCTGCTGCAGAGATATCGGTCTGTCTCCCTACTCGGACGTTAGAATCTCCCTCTAGAATCACAGGAGAATGAAAATGCTCTGTTGCCTGGCTGCCTACCAGGAGTGTCTTAGAGATGTTTGTGTGTTATGAGGTGCCATCCCAGCAGACGATGCCAACACACACACACATTCACACACACACACACACACAACCGGAACACAGTGTACAGCCGTCTAACGCTTGGGTTTCTCTACATCCAGCCTCATGCTGTTTATCCTCTTTTTCTTCCTCTCTCCTTTCAGTCCGGAGGAAGAAAGACGGCTTAATTTCACCCTTCAACCGCTGAGGAACCACGGGGGGGTTAAAAATAGCCCTCATTAATATTACATGTTTTGGTCGCGTTTTAATATTATTGTAAAAATAGTAACTAATCAAATATTTATCTCTCCCAGTTCCCTCTGAGGCTCCACCTCAGCCCTCCTCACCCCCCGAGCCCATTGACCGCAAATGTGGCTGTCTCAAAATAACCACACTAGCCCACTCTCATCCTCAGCAGTATTGAGCTATGATATCTCTGCTTGGTCTCTCTCTATTTAAGCCACTCCCTTTCGGTCTCTTTTAGGAAAACACCCCCGATCTCGCTTTTCCCAATCAGAAGAGCCCTGTAATGGAATCTGTCTGAAGTGCTTGGCTGCTCACTTAGCTTCTATTGAACAGTAACCCATATCCTTTAAATGCTCTCCCTGCCTGCTCCTGAGGATAGAAAGGACTGACAAAAAGAGATTGCTGAAAAGGAGGATATCCGGTCTTGAGATCTCAAGGATTTCCTAAAAGCATAGCAAGGTCACATGCAATTACTGTCTTGCATTTCATTCCTGGTTTTGGTATTTTTTTCAATGGAATCTCTTCAGAATCCTATTTTTAGGTGATGGAATGTGACTTTTTTGGTTTTCATATTTACAAAAATAAAATGTATGGCCTTGCATGACCTCCCTGTTGTAGATGACAGCATTTGACAAATCTGGAAACAATTGATTACGGTCCTCTATTTTGGCACAAAAGCATTTTTTCCGACATAAATGTTTTGTGTTTATTGAGAGCATTGAGTTAAACCTCCATCCACAGGGATGTGATCTGTGTTATATTACCCTTCATTATTTATTTAGTTTTTACATCCAAAGACTATTGTATTCCATTCTGTCATCTTATGATAAACATCTGCTCACTGTGATGCAGCCCTTTGAACCAGTCATCACTACCTGGCAATGCTGACGATTTAACCTTTAACCCTATCCCCATCCCTCTGCACCACCTTCTTACTAGTGTGTGTGTGTGTGTCCATCAGGAGTTCCGGGCCTTTGAGCTGCTGAGGAGTGGACTGGACCGTTCCAAGTACCTGCTGGTGAAGGAGGCTAAGATCATCGCTATGACCTGCACCCACGCTGCCCTCAAACGCCATGACCTGGTAGAGCTGGGCTTCAAGGTTAGGCAAACACACAAACACTACACACGATCACGACACTACGATCACACACACAACTCGGGACAGAGGCAACTCGTCACCTACACACATGTTCTTGTGTTTTCAGTATGACAACATCCTGATGGAGGAAGCAGCTCAGATCCTGGAGATCGAGACCTTCATTCCTCTCCTGCTGCAGGTAAATTACTACAGCCAGACCCCAAAATCCCACCGGCGCTAAACCCTAATGTTCAGCTCTAAAGCCCTTTTTTTAAGTCTATATTTCCCCTAAGAAGAGAACCCCTTGTCACTCAGGGTGAATGGGTCCATCCACTGTTAATGTGGTCATCATGCTGGGACCTAATAGCCTCAGGTAGCAGATGGCACTAGGGTCTGTTTACAGAGGAGACCATTAAGCCACATCAACCAGGCCAACAACCTCTTAGTCTCTCACTCCAACCAACGCAAACATCCAAACCCATCATGCCTGCTGTCGTAGCATCGCAGGCGGTAACGAGAATCCACATCCCCCACCTTTCATTTTCCTTCCATTGGGTCCCTATCGGGGATTGAATCTGGCTCGATTTATGAGCCTTGGTAATATCAGGTTTGTCTGGGGTCAAGCCCTCATTACTCTCCCTCCTAATCAGCAGAAGCATAGTAAACGCATCAGTGAGGCTCCGCTCTGTCTCTATCCTACCTCTCCTCTCCTGCATTCCCAGTATTCTATGCCAGCCAGATAGTTGGCGCACAAAGTTCACCACTCAGTTAACAGGCAGAGGGAAGAGAATGGAGAGAAGGAAAGGTGAAGAACAGATGTGTGAAGAGGTGCAGGGCTGGTGATGGACGCTTTTGAAATGCAAGGCTTTTTCCCCTTCAGAACACTTTGTGGAGAAGAACTGACCTTGTGTCTTTCCTCTCCCGCTCCAGAACCCAGAGGACGGTTACAGCAGGCTGAAGCGTTGGATCATGATAGGAGACCACCACCAGCTGCCCCCCGTCATTAAGAACATGGCCTTCCAGAAGTACTCCAACATGGAGCAGTCCCTGTTCACCCGCTTCGTACGCCTAGGGGTGCCCACCGTCGACCTGGACGCTCAGGGACGTGCCCGCGCCAGGTGGGTAAGGCACACTGGGGACAGGGTTCAGACAGAAATGCTGAATACGTCACATATTATTCTCATCTAATCAAACATCAACAAGTCTGAACATGCAGAAAGTCATTTGACGTTTTCATCATCTAACATTTGTGCAAAAAAATCTACAGAATATTTGGTTTAGTGTGTGTGTGTGTGTGTGTGACATCTCTTAATCCTCTCAAACGTAAGACGAGACAAAAATAACTAGTCTGTTAGCCAGGAGGGTTTAATTGGTTAGAACCTATTAGATCACGGACATAAGTAGCCGCTGATACACGTGAATGGCTCCCTGGCTAATTGGCTTGGCTAATCAGTAGT
>NC_068449.1:27753584-27801084 GCF_023373465.1 Oncorhynchus keta | reverse complement strand
TGTGTCTGTCTGTGTATGTGTTTCTGTGTCTGTGTGTGTGTGTGTGTGTGTGTCTCTGTGTCTGTCTGTGTGTGTGTGTGTCTCTGTGTCTGTCTGTGTGTGTGTGTGTCTCTGTCAGGAAAATGTGGCGCCAGACATTTGACTGTCAGCGTTTTTAATTTACCAGACCCATATGCATCTGATTAGGGCGTCTACCCACAGTGCTCAGAATGACAAATCAGGATTAGATTATGGTGATACATTTGAACAGAACATACAGCGCCGTGCGTCGTCCTTACAGAGTTCTGATGCACACTTTGAAGCTGGGTTGGCCGATATCCAGATGTTCATGTCGCCATACCGTTTCTGTGCCATACCATTTCTGTGCCATACCGGGGTATAAAAAGGGGAGGGGGCTATTTCTGGGGGGACGCAGAGATCTTGACCCAGGCGAGGATTGAATGTCTCTGCTTTAACCAAGAAGCTTGCAAGTTAGCAAAACCAATGTATAGCTGGAGCTCTGTGCTGGATATGCATGTATTTGACATCTTATATTTCTTATAGTTGTCTATATGTTATAAGCAGTGGCGTAGCCCGCAGACCCTGCACAGTTTATGGTATAAACGGTATATCGGCCAATAATACTTTGAATGTGTTAGAATAACTGTCCACGTTTACTATTCCTTAGTCAGAAAGATGAGTAATGAACAGCAAAATCAATCTACTTTCCCTCATAGTATTCTATTGGTCAGCTTGTCGTTCTGTGCAAGAAGGAAATGGCCTGTTCCAAACAGACTCTGGGACAGTTGTGGGACGATAGATCCCAAATTCATACAACCAATACATTAACAACAAAAACAACTTAAAAATCAATGAGGCTGATGCAACAGAGCAGAACGTTTAGGTTCAAATGTTGATAAACGATCATTTCTTCACATTATAAGCGCACCAACGCACACAAGCAGTAGGCTAGGCACAAATGTTCATTCCCTAATGCCATGAGCAGGAAAACACTTTGTCAAAAGGGCACCTCCGATGTTAGCAGTTTCATGTGCCTGATAAGAAAATAGCTGTTAGAAATCTAGGAAGAGGAGAGATCTAAAGATGTAGTCTGATATTACTGGACAATGACAGAATGTTGATTTGAAAACCAATAGAACATGAGAGAAATAAGCTTCTGGTTTCAGTGGTATATGGATGTCTTTATTAAAGAATTGCCTCCACGTTTCTATGGTGGGATTTTGCCGAGTCTACTTTGAAGCGAGGTAAGACTTGCCTCATCATATGAAGTAAAACGTTCCAGTTTTAAGAAATGAAGTATATATTTTTGAAATGCATACTCCCTCCAGCTCAATTCCAAGTGGTGTGTGAAGCGCTGAAGCGTATTTGCCTATGTACTTAAATGGCGAATGGGAAGCACGCTTCAATTACCAGATGCGAAATAAAATAGTATCTCTTTTTAATCGTGGCCATCTCTAAACTGTTTTTAACACGTGATTGCGTTGTTCAAGCTTGGTTCACTCCAGCAGCCACGAACAGGCTGTTTGAGTATCTGTATCAGCAGCTACATGACAGAGCTGTATCTGTATGCTGTGCACGTGATAAGGTGCATCACGACTAACAAAAATGCACTAGGCAATTTAATTATGCAAATGAACCTGTAGACCGATCAGCATGACCGGTCAAATGTTTTTCCATCAACTGGTATTTCCGTCAATGAATAGGCTAAAACGCATTATTTCACAATGGGATTGGTTTCTTCTTCTCCAGGACAAGTGGCCTGCGGCAATTAGATTTATCGGCTTTTCATATTTTTAGGGGGGCAAAAACCGGCTATTACTGGCTAAGGGAAACCCTGGTATGCGTGTGTGTGTGTGCTGAATCTGCCCATTGTTGGTTAAATGAGGAGCATGTGTCTCTCGGTCTGTCTCGTGTGTGTGTGTGTGTGTGTGTGTGTGTGTGTGTGTGTCACATGAGCTCCTCTCCTCTCTGTTTTCCTATTACCACTTTTAGGCGCCTCAAGGAAATGTAGCACATCTCATGAATACTCACCCCCCCCTTAAGCACTCTTGTCCCAAGACCAGAGGGGTAGTGGCCCCCACCACATATATACACACACATCAAGAGATCAGAGGGGTGAATTGGACTCTGGAGAGGCAATAGTGTCCAAAAGTGTGGTGAATGCCTGTCACAGCTGTTCAAACATCCCCCTCCCCCATCACACACTCCAGCTCAAGGCACTCCATTGGGCACTAGCAACAGGAGACCTAGCCAACAGCAATCTATCCCCCTGTCTCTTTGGCATGGCTCATTTGCTAAAGTACATTTTATGTTAATACTGCAACCCCTCAAGATCATTGTGAGTGCCCCTGCTCTGTACACACACTTGCAATGGGCCATGCATGGGTTACATTCTCAGTGTCTTTCACTCAGCCCTGATTCTACAGTAGTTCAACTGAGGACCTTTTAACTCTTTAATTTTCCTAAATGCTAGAACCGCTAAGGCAGTAATTTTGACTGCTCATTAATTAAAAAACGTATGAATCTGCCATTTTTAAAGTCATTCCTCCCTGCCGGGCTTTTCCTAAATAAGTCTATATACTGTAACATGCTGCTGGTGGTAGAATCTTAATATCACTAACGGAACTGGAGTTCTAACCAGTTTTATGGTGGCATGTCTTTTTAAATGGGTTTCCCCCCCCATTGCTCATCTTCCTGACAGTTGGGTCTGGTTCGCTCCTTCTCCCGACAGTGTAATGGGCCGTGCCCAGTTGATAATCACTCAGATAATTGCCTCAACTGAACCTAAACTATACCGAAACTAATTTCACACGCATAAGAACCAATGAAATGACGTAAAGTATGATGAGGGAGAATGGGTGAGTTGATGAGTGAAGGGAAGCGAACAATGCAAAATGATGTAATCACCAGTTGTCATGAAGAACAGAGTGGGCCATTGTATTGGTATATTTGAAATGTTTCTTTCCACCAAACCCAAGCAGTTTTATCAGTCTACTTGGCGTACACAGTGAGAGCTTGCCATTGTAAATTACCCACCAAGACCACGATGAATGGATGCACATGCTGCGTTTGCGCTGCTATAAAATCTGAATGAGAACTCTGGAGAGGAAGAAATGAATCATGACATTTCTGATTATTCTCCTGATTAACCTACAGCTCCGAGGCCTACAACAGTGCACACTGAGCAAGTGCCCGTGCCACTACCAAATGAAACGGTGAGACAGGAGAGAGGAAAGGACTGCACCATTTCTAGATGGAACAAGCCAGTGACAATGCTACGTGACAATTTATCAGCACAAAATGTCATCACTGAGACAGCAGGCCCTTCATCTCAACAAAACACATCAGCAATGCCCTCACCAGCTTTCATTGTTTATCCGACATGGCCATGTTACAGCATTCAGAAACGTTACTGTGGCTAAAGCACGGAGACCCTGTCTGTTGATGAGCTGGGAAGCATTCATTTCCATCCTGTATGTCTGTGGAGCATTCGGTGGGAAGAGCGTGGACATGGAGAGCTTTTGTTTAGAGAAACCATGTCACAGGATCGCTTCAGAGATGATGCGTTACCTCCATTTTGATGACAGACAAATTTGCCACGGTATCTGATGTATAAGACTATTTTTGGCTGCTGTCATATTGACACTAATATTTATTATAATGCCATTATAAATCAGCTTTTTTGCTGATTTTCACTATCTAGCACACTTGGTGCTTTTAACAGCAGTAGTCTAAACATCTTTTTTTCATCGATTGACCGCGTGTCTTGCTGCCCGTGTGCCTTGCACCTTCATAAACCCAACTAAATCGTTTTTTTAGCGATAGCGTATATGAAATGTATTAATTACACTGTTAGAATGTTGCAGTCAGAATGACTGCTCATTAGCTTGTAGAGGTGGGGCCCTCGAGGCCCAGCGGTTTTAGTGTTAAGGGGCAGAGGAGTGTGCCACAGCAACATACTCTTTCCCTCCCTTTTTCTTTCCCTCTTTCCTTCCCATCTTCTTTGCTCTCAGCCACATGCCAGTCCTGGGCCGTTACACTCAAACTGAGGCGATGGGCAGAGGCAGCTGTTGCCATGGTTACTGAGATATCTGGAGTTTGGGCACATTAGATCACATTTGTATTAAGCAGTGACATGAGACAGACGGGCACAACTACTGGATACGCCACACGCAAGCACACACACACTGATGTCTGCGCTGATGGGTGGATATGTGTGCCTTACTGCATGTCTGTATCCTAGGGAGTGTCTCTGGGCTTCAAACTGGGACCCAGAGTATTTCCTGGTTAGATCACATAGTTAGGAAAATCTCCTGGCCTTAGTCATATTAACGGGCTCCATATCAGTCCATCCAGGTCAGGGTAAACAGAAACGGTACATTGTTTTGATGAGATTCCATGGCTAGCTGTCTAGCAGAGGAGGGAAAGGGGGAGAGATGCCTCTCAGACCCCACTCTGTGTGTCACACCAACCACCGCTTGGGCACAGATTTAATATACACACACAATGGTTTACATTACCCTAAAGGACGGATGATCTCTGGGTACTAAAAGAGTTTGACTTTAGTGTGGAAATAAATTTGTATTACGAACATGAACACTTGTAATCATCTCACTTTCTCCCCTATGTAATATTGGCCCATTTTAAACGAGTAGGGGGAACACAGTCTCATACACTTGGAAATAGTGTTTTTTGTATTTGTAATAGCATTTTGTTTAATTTCCTCTGTGTGCAAAACGTGTCATCTAACCTGCCCTCCCCTCCCTCCCTCTAGAATCTCGGTGAGGCAGAGTACTGTGTGGCTCTGTTCATGTACATGCGTCTGTTGGGTTACCCTGCCGACAGGATCAGCATCCTCACCACCTACAATGGACAGAAACACCTCATCAGAGACGTCATCAACCAGCGCTGTGCTGGGAACCCCTTCTTTGGACAGCCCAACAAGGTACGGTCTCATATATTTATATGTGCGCAGAATGACAGAAATCACATTTAGATTATGGTAATTCATCTTAACAGAACATGCAACTCAGAGGAAACTTTGAAGATGTTAGAATAATTGTCCACATTTACTTTTCCTCAGACAAGATGAGGAACAAATAACAAAATCACTATCCTATGTCTATCTACTATCCCCCATAGTAGAGAAGTTGACCTATTCTATTGGTCAGCTTGTCGGTGCGGGAAAGAAATGGCCTATTCCAAACAGATTCTGGGTCTGTTGTGGGACGATAGATCCCAAATTCATACAATACATTTGGGGAAAAAACACATTAAAAATGAACGAGGCTGATGCAACGGATCAGAACATTAACTTAAAATGTTGATAAACTATTTCTTCACATTATAAACTAAGCAATGTGCACAAGGAAGTAGACTACGCACAAATGTAAGTTCAATAATGCAATTAGCGGGAGAGCACCGTTGTCAAAAGTGCACTGCACATGCCAGCAGTTTCATGTTACAGAGATGAAATGATCCCTTATCAATCTTGATAGATGGGCCATCTAAAGATGCAGCAACTAGCATGCGTTGCTAATATGAATGGGATTGTTCCTTTGGCTCCTGAACAATGAAGCAAAGTTGTTTTGAATACAATAGAACATGAGAGAAATGGGCTAATTCTTTCAATGGCATATGGACATCTTTAAAGAGTAATTGCCTCCACATTTATAGAAACTGATTTTGACTAGGCTACTTTGAAGCAAGGTAAGACAAAATATTAAGTAAAGTATTCAGATTTCACACAATTAGGTATGTTTTCAAAATGCGTACCGCCTCCAGCTCATTGCAAAGTCGTGTGACGCGCTGATGTATGCCTACAATTGGCTATGCACTTGAATGGGAAGCGCGCTTCAATTACCAGTTTAAAAAATAAAATAGTAGCTATTTTTTTATCGTGGTCATCAAAACAATTTTAACAATTTTATTTTTTTAAGTCAAGGGATCTGAATACTTTCCCGAATGCACTGTACATGACTCTAAGCATGATGGGATGTTAATTTCATAATGAACTTTGGAACCACATGTGTGGATGCACCTGCTTTCAATATACTTCATCCCTAAAGTGTTTCCCTTATTTAGTCAGTTAACTGAAACTGTCACTGATTAGCCAGATAGTGTTCCAACCAGGGCTGAAGCCATCCCTTGTTAGAGGTGAATGATGAACATCAGCATTGTTGTGCTACGCACCTCAAGGCCCTGGGTTTGAATAGTTCTGTATTCCACTGTGGACCACAGTACACAGTGAGCCTTAGGAACTGTTCACATACATATGCATCAGGAGCAAATTTAACATATCTCACATTTTTAGCATACTATGCATTTTTAAGGACTTGTTGTAGTTACTGGGGAAATGTTAAAGTGCTCTCGTATATTTATTTTTAAATAAAATATTTAAGCTAGGCGAGTCACTTGAGAACAAATGATTATTTACATTGACTGCCTACACCGGCTTAACTCTGACTTTAGAAGGGTGACGAATAGATATTTTTATGAACACTAAAGCCGTTTGCTGTGTTTAACCTGCTATTTTAACTGGGTGACGGGGTCATTTGATTAATGCACACAATCACATTAATGCAAACTCGATTTAGAGCGATCATCACACTCATACACACATCCATAGGCAGGTCAGGGCTAATTTAGATTGACATTGATAGAACACGTAACACAAGCGATAAGGTTCATCAGTCCACCTAGTTATTCACTGCGACGCTGTGGAGGGAGGGATGAAGGGAGAGGGAGAATGACAGAGGGATGGATGTTAGGAGCCTGCACTCCCCTTCTCTCCCGGTGGGTTCATTTTCTGAAGGCAGTGCTAGGGCTCTGCTACACACAGGGACACTCATACAGATGGACTCAGAGTTTGGACGACGGTGTCATAGAGTGATTGTTATAATTCTCTACCACTGCCACCTCTGTGTGTGTCGCTGACCTCTCATTACCCCCAGCATAGCCCTGGGAACACTCAACCAAGTGTAAGATGGGACAATTCGGCATGGGCAATTCCCCAGAAATAGTTTCACGGAGAGTCTGATTTTTCGCTTTAAAATGTATGTCAAACAAAAAACATTGGTTGCTTAATTAATCAACCATACAACTACAATAACTACTTTTAACCATTTCCACAGAACAATTTACAACAACAAAAAAGCATCTACTTGAAGAACAGTACAGTTGCAAAGTTTTTTAACAATGATAGTTTGTTTGTTGATGTCGTCATTCTGTTACCAAACTTTGCATCTGCACTGTTCAAGTAAATGTATTTTTTGGTCAAATGTTCTGTGGGAATTGTTAAAGTAGTCCTTGTACATATAAGTTGCATGAGTCTGTGTCACCCTGTTACTGTGGAATTCCCTGCTTACGGTCTTCAGTCGTTACCTACAGGCACATGAACAAGAGGGAAGAGAGGGAGAGCAGAGCGAGACCAGAGATACAATAATGAATATTTGAATCAGGTGACCATCTGCTGAGATTCAGAATGACAGTGATGAGAAAGAGAGCTAGTGTCTTTTCTTTCTGGTCGGGTGTCTTCTGTCAGGGATTCTAGTGTGTGTGTGTGTGTGTGTGTGTACACCCTAGAACAGATTCCACTACCCTTGGATGTGTGCCTGGCTGCTTGCTGTGAAGTCATGACCTTTGCGATTCCCTCCCTGGAAGATTTCACATAAATAACTTAACACAATGCAAAAGCCCCCGGGATATCTATCTAGCCCCCTCTCTCTCTCGCCCTCTCTCCCAGAGCTAAAAATAAAAGGTTTCAGCCTTTACTCTGCGCTGGAAAATATGGTGAAGCATTTTGGCTGAAATTGCACAGCATATTTTCCCCCTTCAGTTTCCACTAGGCTATGCCATTGGGTGGGTGGGTGTTGTGGGGTAACAGTAGGCCGGTACATGGGTGGGAGGTCCTGAGAGCGACTGGCCTTAGTGTCTGAACAGACACATCTCGAAGTCTCACGCTGTTGTAAAAGTGACATTGTTGCTTCTGGTGCTGCACCTGTTCTTTATAGCGACAGGGAGATTTAAATAAATATTGGTCCACTTCCTGGTTTTTCTACCTCCCTCTCTCCCTGGCCTTCCTTTCTCCCATAAGGGGACTCGGAGGGGGTTTGGCTTGTGGGACTCCCAAGTCAATGAATAGTGCATTCGACCAAAAGAAAAGGCTACGATAGGATGATTTATTTAACGCTGTTGCTGTCCTGAAGCTCAACGGCTCTTCTCTTCTCTCTGGCGTATTGATCCACTCAGGAGAATGGAAGAGGCCAGTCTCTTGCTACTGAGATACCCATCTGACATTCTTCACCATCAACATGAATGGTTCACTGGTAAGGCCTTGAACTGTCTGCAATGCGCAAAGTGTAGGTTGATGGATGAGGTGTTTGATCGAGACAGCCTGGGTCTAGCTATATCAACTGAAGTCTGCATTAACTACTTTAGTGAACAGCTCAACCTATTAGATACTGTATGCAACACTATTGCATACGGCTGACAATAAAGCCTCCCAAAATCAGCTTGTTTCCTCACTGCAAAGAAAAGGAATTCTTTGAAATGTGCTACTTATAAGGACAGGATTGCCGGGGATAAAGCAACTCGCCTGACACGCGATTCCTCGGCTTCAGAAATCCTGGCTATTTTCCTCCTATAACAGCCATAAATTGTGTGTGTGTTGTCACCCTGAGTCTGAGAGGGCCAGGTAAGCCGACTGGGTACTGTAGGTAATTCCAGGTTCCAGTTGCATGTGTTCGGTCCTAAGCTTGGTGACGAGCTTGGAGTTGAATGCTGAGCTGTAGTCAATGAACAGCATTCTCACATAGGCTTTCCTCTTATCTAGGGCAGTGTGGAGTGCAATTGAGATTGGGTCGCCTATGGATCTGCTGGGGTGGTATGCAAATTGGACTGGGTCTAGTGTGTCTGGGATGATGGAGTTGAGGTGTGCCATAACCAGCCTTTCAAAGCACTTCAGGATTACAGATGTGAGTGCTACAAGGCAGTAGTCATTGTGTCATGAAGCCTTAGAGTTCTTGGGAACAGGAATGATGGTGGACATCTTAAAACGCGGGGATTACAGACCGGGCCAAGTGGAGGTTGAACATTACCGTGGATAGCCCTGCCAGCTGTTCAGAGAACGCACCCTGGAATACCATCGGGGCCCGCGGCCTTGCAGGTATTGGCCTGATTTAAAGACGTCTGTGTTAAATAATGGATGTGTGTGTTCCTTTTTAGGTGACAACTGTGGACAGGTTTCAGGGTCAGCAGAATGACTACATCATCCTGTCACTGGTCCGCACCAGAGCTGTGGGACATCTGAGGTAGGCACTTTACCACACAACACACACACACTTTAACACAAGCAGAAATCCACCACACAACACACACACACACACTTTAACACAAGCAGAAATCCACCACACCAGTCACTTTACCCCCCAGAGCAGCTTTTTTAAATGTCTTTTTTTAAGTTCGACTTTTTAAAGAGTCTCTTGGTATGAATAAATGTGGAGTTTTCTGAAAGTTGGTTAGGTCTTTGCAGACTTATTTCTCATGTCACGCACAGGGTGGATAAAGTCAGCTTTTGAGGAGGTAAAAGAAAGGAGAGCGTGCAGCTGCACTAACCATTTTATGTTAAGTACAGCTGCAGCATTGTGTAAAGATGATTGGGGTGAGAGTATCGAACAAAGAGCAGCTTTACCATCAAAGGCTTTTTGTAAAACAGCCTATTACAGGTTCAGAGAGCCCTGTTGGTAACCACTCGCCTGTGTTAAGTTGTCTTTTTCTGCCCTTTATCTCAAACTCTTTCTTTCTTACCATCTTTGTCGGTCTCCCTGTCTCTGTCCCTCTCTTACTCTTTTGCTTCCCTTTTCACTACTTTTACTCTACTTTTACTCTTTTTCTCTTACTGTTTCTTTCTCTCCCTCTCTTCCTTTCTCTCTTTCCCTCCCCCTGTCCTCCTCGCTCTCTCTGAATTGATACAGAGTGAAAAGACCTTTCATTTCCAGGCTGCTGTGAGATACCGACGAGCCCCTCTTCCTTAATATGCTGCGTATTAAACACCAGGCATAACATTGCCACAGTATTTTAGCTCTCTGTACCAGGCCACGCGCACACATAATCTCCCTCTGCTTGTGATATATAGTGGCGGGTGTGCTGGTGTAATGTGTTTTTATGGATGAAGGCCTACCCCATTGGAGCCGCGACACGGCCGACAGAAATTGAAGTCTCCAAATGAAGCTTTGGCTGGATGAATAAGCCATCCTCTCTTTTGACGCCTCTTCTAGTTTAGCATCAAGTGTATAAATCCAGGGCCAAAAAAACACTTAAACTCCCTTTCTCTGTGTGTCTGATAAAGGGGCAGATTGATGGGCTGGTGATGAAGTGGTGCGTGTTGCCCAGGGAGAGTCTCCAGTTTATCATGTTGTCGGCACCCAGGCTTGCACTCGTCTCGCCTATCTCCCGTTTAGTCTTGTCTCACACAGGAGATTACACACTTCTGCCTAATTCACATTTCATTCTGTCTCTTTTTATATGTGGAGTGGGTTTTAAAACACCTCTATTATGGCCAAGAGTTAGTTATTTACTGAAGGGGAGAGGAAATGCTATATTGTAACTGCAAGACATGAGCGTTTCATCAATGTGACATTGCAAGTGTTCTTTTTGAATGGCAAACTGTACTTTATACTATGATAGACATTAAACCACTGTTGAACATGGCCTTATGAATTCCCAAACGACCACTTCAATAACAACATTGCCTACTTGTCTGTTTTGAATATAGAAATACATCAAGCTAGAGAGGATCTCTGTGACTGTGCTAACTTAATTCATATTTTGGTGGCCTTTCTGAATGGGTGGGAAAGCAGTGATTCATGGGAAATTCCCCCTGCTGTGTCTCCCACGCTGCGGTATTGCCTCGCCTCACTCTGCTCATAGCAACCCGCTGCCACGCAACTGACCGTATGACAAGCTGACCCCTCGATCTGACAGTCTAGGAGAAGCCCTCCCACTGAGAGACACACTGGGAGGGACACATGCATACAGATGCACTGTGACAGGATCACACACACGCATGTACTGGGACGCACACACACCGGGTCAGACGCAGAAACACTCTGACAGGCGCACAATAGCACACAAGTGCAGGTATACACAAATGTTCACAGAAACACACACACACACACACAAACACCAGAGTGTTGACGTGCAGGGAGACTGACACACCTCCACAGGAACAGACACTCACTGCCCCTCTATGTGGCTGCTTATGTCAAGGAACCACCCAGGTGGGCGTCCCCTACCTCTGCACACAGAGCTGTTTCCCCAGGTGAAGACTGCTTCTGATTGGCTCCTCTCTTGTCAGGCTCTTTGCTGATTGGAGGGCTGCTCTTGTGGTTTGTTTCTGTGGAAGTGATGTGTTTTTAGGTAGCTTTTCCATGGTCCACATTCTTGTGACTTGTTGTTACCTTGTTAACTAAAGAGATTACTACACACAAACACTAGTACGCTCACGCACACGCAAACACACAGTTTAACACAGCACACCATACAAACACAAGTGTAGATTCATCTCGTGGTCTACTTGTGTTCATTCCACATCTTGTCTGCTTATGAATGTACGTTTTGTGTGTAGAGCTTTTGCACATGGAGACAAAGATTGTTTTCGAATTCCACCAGAGCTCCTTGAATAAGCCAGAAAAATCTCCTCCCTTCCCACGCAAAAGCCTTTACCTCAGCCCATGTTGACAGAATCAGTCTTAGTGGAGCTGGAGAAGGTATTAGTCAGCTGTTATACAGTCATTTGGTATTTCTACCTGGAACTTGGACTGGAACTACCTGCCGTTGTCTTGGTTGAACTACTGCCTCGCTATGGTCTGAATACAATAGATAAGCCTGCTGTTGTAACATAATTGTTAACCAGCAGCCCATTGTGAACAGTTGGTTCCCTGCTTTTACCCATATAGTCCAGAAGTTGACATTTAGAATGTGATATTGTGCTGCTAATGTGCGCTGTCTTATCATGGCTGCTTAGAGAAATGAGGCATATATCATCCATCTATCTATCCCATAATGTCACTGGCTCCTCCCTGGGGACCAGGACTAGCAGAGTATAGCAGCCTGTAAACAATATTTGATTAAACACGCCACTACGGCACGGCTGTATTACAGCCAGGGAAACGGAGAAGATTCCAGACTCCCATCTCCCTCCTGCTAATCCTTTAATTCCACTGGCTGGAAAGAAAGTAGCCCATCTCCTCGCCCCTCTGCCCCTTTCTTTTGTCTGTCGCTCCTCTCGCTGTCTTTTCTCTCCCTCTCGTTCCTTGCCCTCTGTTTTTTTCTCCTGTCGCCATCCGCCCCTTCGTCTGTATTTTTGCATTTATCCTCACTTTTGCCGCCTTATCTTTCTTTAAAGACTCTCTACTCCTCCTCATCTGTCCCTTTCGCTCCTTTCCAATATTTTTCTCACCCACTTGCTTTGTGAGTGGAAGGGCTGTGTATAAGCTTGTGATGTATAGGCTAACTGCGCCAAGTGGTTTAAAATGTCATTTCTCTCTCACCCCCTCCCTCTCTCCACAGGGATGTGAGACGGTTGGTAGTAGCCATGTCCAGGTCCAGACTTGGCCTCTACATCTTTGGAAGGGTCAGTCTGTTCCAGAACTGCTTTGAACTGACTCCTGCCTTCAACCAGCTCACTGCCAGACCCATGAAGCTCCACATCAGACCCAATGAATATTACACCCAGGGACAGCCTGTGAGTACACACACTAACACTTGCACAATCACACACAGAGACAAATGAATACACACACGCAAGCTTGAATATGTGTTCATGCACACTCAGGCACATCTACATGCAGAACACTGAGTCAAACACTTTCTCACACACAGACATTTCTATGCAGCACCCTCTCCAGCTCCTGCATAGTACATGCCTCTTCATCCCCACTGCAGCCTAATCCTGCCTGTCTGAATTCTCAATGGATGGAGTGATTTTCCCCCCACCACCTCGTTCTATCCAGCCTCTTACCCACTGGTCCAGTCAGTTAACACCATTCAGGTAAAGGACGACTGTGACAGATGGGGGGACAGTCTGTTATTAACCCCCAAATGTCACCAGGCAAAGCCAGTCTACCCCAACCCATACCCCCTCAAGGATAGTGCTAGACGGCGTACACACACACTGACACACACACTGGCACAAGAGCTCCAGTTCCCGGGGGGACAGTTCTTCTAGATACCCACATGTGCCCCCCTTGACCTGTCAGAAAGAGTCCAGTCCCGGACGCTCCACTTTATCCTCATCCTCATTTCTCCTCATTTTAAGGGGAAACAGTTTAAGCTCAGCTCACCCACAGACTTTACTGCGCGCCCACTGGTTGAATCAATGTGGAATAGATGTTGACATGACATCTGTGCCTAGTGGGCAGTCTTATTTTGCAATGCGGCAGCTCCCTGCTCCCACCACACACACACAGCTCAGTGGACCGCTGCAGTGCCAGCGTAGTACTATGTCTAGGGGGCATTAATGCAGCTGAGAGAATATTCAACTCACCCACCAGGCTCTCTTCCTATTTGCATATTCCCTTTCTCTGCCTCTCACTCCCTCTTGGTATCTCCCTCACTCACACCGTAGGCGCATTAATAGTAAGTGGTCTAAACTAATCGATTTGAAGAGGACTGAAGGGAGAAATTAATAAACGGTAAACCATCTCTCCCTCCAGAGAGAGCCTCGTTCGTCCCAGCCCGACCAGGCGATCAAGAACATGCCGGAGATGGCCAACCTGGTGTACAACATGTACATACACATGATCCAGAGCACCCAGCAGTACAGACAGGTAACTACTGACCCCGCTACACCCAGCAGTACAGACAGGTAACTACTGACCCCGCTACACCCAGCAGTACAGACAGGTAACTACTGACCCCGCTACACCCAGCAGTACAGACAGGTAACTACTGACCCCGCTACACCCAGCAGTACAGACAGGTAACTACTGACCCCGCTACACCCAGCAGTACAGACAGGTAACTACTGACCCCGCTACACCCAGCAGTACAGACAGGTAACTACTGACCCCGCTACACCCAGCAGTACAGACAGGTAACTACTGACCCCGCTACACCCAGCAGTACAGACAGGTAACTACTGACCCCGCTACACCCAGCAGTACAGACAGGTAACTACTGACCCCGCTACACCCAGCAGTACAGACAGGTAACTACTGACCTCGCAACACCCAGCAGTACAGACGGGTAACTACTGACCTCGCAACACCCAGCAGTACAGACTGGTAACTACTGACCTCGCTACACCCAGAAATACAGACAGACGGGTAACTACCATAGTACACCAGCAATTGGAAAGACAAGGCTAGCTCCCCAATTACAGACTGAGTACAGGCTAATAGTCCAGCTATGAAAGGCTAGGCTAGCTCTCCAATTACAGACTGAGAACAGGCTAATAGTCCAGCTATGAAAGGCTAGGCTAGCTCCTCAAGCACATACTGAGTACAGGTTAATAGTCCAGCTATGAAAGGCTAGGCTACAGGCTAACTCAGTTAACAGTGAAATGCTAGCTCTCCAATTACAGACTGAGTACAGGCTAATAGTCCAGCTATGAAAGGCTAGGCTAGCTCCTCAAGCACAGACTGAGTACAGGCTAATAGTCCAACAGTGAAATGCTAGGCTAGCTCCTTAAGCACAGACTGAGTACAGGCTAATAGTCCAGCTATGAAAGGCTAGGCTAGCTCCTCAAGCACACACTGAGTACAGGCTAATAGTCCAGCTATGAAAGGCTAGGCTAGCTCCTCAAGCACAGACTGAGTACAGGCTAATAGTCCAACAGTGAAATGCTAGGCTAGCTCCTCAAGCACAGACTGAGTACAGGCTAATAGTCCAGCTATGAAAGGCTAGGCTAGCTCCTCAAGCACACACTGAGTACAGGCTAATAGTCCAGCTATGAAAGGCTAGCTCCCCAATGTCACCTATCAGTTTATTTACCCACACCTGAGACCACTGGTTCTCACAAACACACCTGCTCCAATGCAACCTTTTACAGTAATTCATTCAGGTCTTCAGTATCATTATCCCTCATCTGTATTTTGTAAAACTTTAATGCAGTGGTGGAAATAGGTCAGATGTAAGAGAATTGTTTTAGTTCTGCATGCCGAGCCTTAACAGGCCACGAGCCTAACATTTTAGATGAGGGAACCAGAATGAGTTTTAATTAAAAGAGCAGTGCATTCTTTTGTTTGACACCGTGGGGAGTGGAGGATAAAGGAGGGGGGAGGGATGATAACGAGTGACGCTAAAGCTACCCCACCCCTCTCTCATCCCCCGCCTAAAGTGGCAGGGCTGCAGTGGAGAGGGAACTTTTGTTTTCCGAACATAACAGGGAGACGTGCCCCTCCCTAACCTGTCCCTAAGGCATGTGCATGGATTCTGTCCTCAACCAGAGAGCGCAAGGGAAGGAAGGAAGGAATGAGAGCAAAAGCGATAGAGACAGGAGGAAATAGGGAGAGGGGGGGATGGGACGAGCAGTGATAGAAATTCTTTGTACAGCATGGAAAATCTGTTAGCATCTTGTCTATGACATTTTGTCATGAATTCAAGATATGATGAACATTTTCATAAATGTAGGAATTATATGGTGACACCCATACACCCACATTTCTCACCTTCCTCTCTTTCCCTGTGTTCTCTTCCATGCCCAGCAACAGCAGAAGCTCCTGCCTCCCCCTCGGCAGACACAGGCAGAGGAGGACCAATCCGAGCCCCCAGTTGAAGTGGAGAACCAGGAAGAGACCCCAGTTGAGAAGGAGAACAAGGAAGAGACAGCAGTTGAAGTGGAGAACCAGGAAGAGACACCGATGGAGCAGGAGCCCTCCGGGGAGGCCGGCACAGAGAAGACCCCACAGGAGACACCAGAGAAGGTGCAAGAGGAGCACCCCAAAATGCCAGAGCACCCTGGCCGAGATAGCGACAGTGATGGAGAGGAGAGTGACGAAGCGGAAGCACCTTAAGGGTGGGGCTTCTCTGTGGGCCTCTGCACTGCTTTATCTGCCCATAGATGGGGCCAGAACTGGAGAGCTTGGAGCTAAAATGATTATCCTGTTTTAGAATTATTTTTCTACTGAAGCCATGAAGATGTCTTGAGAAGCCTTGAGGATAATGTTTAATTTGATTTTCTGAAATGGTCTGATTTGTAATCTGTACTTTTGTATTAAAATAATTTTCAATGTGAATGCAGTCTTGAGTTTTTACATTTTCTACATACATGTGCAGACACCCAGCCATCCTATTTCAAATCTCCCTATCATGTTACTCTTCCAGTCTACACACTCCCGTTCTGCCCCGCCCTCAGACAGCGTCACTGTCACCTGTCAATCTGATTGGCTCGCCCAATAGCGACTGGACAAGCTGCCACTAAGCTGGATTTATAGGTCAGTCACCGTGCACATGAAGCCATGGGGGGATAGAAGCCGGTACATCAGACATACTCTATCACTCACAACTCCACTCAAATCATCAGTGTCCATATCCGTATTTGGAAACAAATGGTCACAGTGGCATAGAGTTCAATGAGATGTTGGTGGTGGATTAGAGCCTACCCTTCCCTGAATCCCTAGTTCTAGCCTCGTTGGTCCTGGTAGTGTAAAGAGGCCACAGCCTGCAGGCTCACAACACAACACAGACTTGGAATTTAGGCGTTATCATGCACCAGAGGTTAACTAGCTGTTACATACGTCAGGCTAGCCTGTAACCCTCTCCCCAAGCAACACCCCCACTGTCTGAGAGGAGAGATCGCATCCATAGCTGCTCAAGTACAGTCGTGATTCAACCGACCTGAATGCAGCCAAGCTAGAGAACCCGTATTGCTTAGATTCAGGGAAACGGTTATCATTGAGAGCAATGTATGTAACCCGATTTATACAGTTTTGTTTCAGTGTACAGGTGTCCTCTTCAAAGGCTGTTTAGACATTCAAAACATGTTAATGTTTGATTTCAAAGCCTCTGCGACATCAAAGCAGATGTACTCTAGTCAGCCTAGAATAGATATATCTTATGTGTCAGTTATACACTGAGTGTACAAAACATTAGGAACACCTGCTCTTTCCATGACATAGCTTTCACCTGGTCAGTCTATGATCCCTTATTGATCTCGCTTGTTAAATCTACTTCAATCAGTGTAGATGAAGAGGAGGAGACCGGTTAAAGAAGGATTGTTAAGCCTTGAGACATGGATTGTGTATGTGTGCCATTCATAAGGTGAATGGGCAAGACAAAACAAATTGTGCCTTTTGAACAGGGTATGGTGCCAGGCGCACCGGTTTGAGTGTGTCAAGAACTGCAACGTTGCTGGGTCTTTCACAGTCAACAGTTTCCCATGTGTATCAAGAATGGTCCACTACCCAAAGGACATCCAGCCAACATGACACAAATGTGGGAAGCATTAGAGTCAACAAGGGCCAGCATCCCTGTGGAACGCTTTTGACACCTTCTAGTCCATGTCCCGATTTAATGAGGCTGTTCTGAGGGCAAAAGGGGTGCTCAATATTAGGAAGGTGTTCCTAATGTTTTGTACACAGTTTAAATCACAATCCATAAACAATTACAGGGTTAAATAATTCAATGATTTGTATGATAAATATCCCCTTACAACTAGACTTGTCCCATAAATTCCCAGATTCTTCTCTGCATTGGTTCTGCATGTGCAGTGCAACAACCTTTTTAAACCCACAACAACCATGTTTTTTTAAATTGAGCAACTGGTCCATGAATGCACACATTGTGTCATAGCCTCCCTCTAGAAAACCAATTATCTTTATCTCCAGCTGTCCTCCCTGGCACTCCGTTTCCCCTAGCAGAGCCCACCTTGTTGCAGTAAATTAGTGTTAACTGGGAGGAAGAGGCCACTCATACAGACTGACTTGACTTTGGCAGCACCAAGCAGGAACTAAACTGCGACTGAGGGGATATCCATTCCACAGGCAAGGAGGAAAAACAGAGTCGCACTTTCTCAAAGAACTCTCAAACTTCCCACATCTGAAGGTGAACATGTCTTTTATAATCACTCCACAGGTACTCTCCACAATATGGCTTTACATAGCTCTACTTTGCAGTGCTCAATGGCTTTCTACTTGTTAACCGTTAACTGCCATTGGTTGATGTGTCACTAACTGCATGCAGTATAACAGTGCTGTATGCATTTGTCTGTGTGCAGAGGAAGTACTGTGACTGCACTTCTCTACGTCTTTTATACGGGTCTTTGTAGACGGTGAATTTAAAAGGCAAAAAGGTATGACGGTAAACTGTTAGATATGATTTGATGCTGTGTACTTTTCTGTTCTCAGGATGTTCTTCAGGTTAAATGTTTTCATATTGCTTCAAAATATGAAAGCAACTTTTTATTGCTCATTTTATCCGAAATGGTTGAAATAGTCAATGAATCCTGGGAAAAGTGGTGTTTTTTGGAATGCTAATATTGTCTCATGTTTTTAATGCACTGTAAAGGGCATTCCCTGAAGCACGAGACAACCTCGAGATTAACCAGTGCAGCTGATCTCATCACACGGTCTGTCTCGCTACAACAGGATATTACACAAAACAGACAAGGAAGTGGGGAGGAAAGTGTACAATACCTCAGAAAACTGAAATAGCCTTGCTAATGGATCTGATCGTTGGCTTTTGAACAAGTCAGTCTGACAGTTCCTACTTCAGCTACTGAGCTCTGGGAAGATTTTCTTTTAGATACGACCACAGATTGAATAAAATGTTAAACTTTTTGCGTCTGCGGTTAAAGACCAATGAGTGTTATACACACTGACTGCAAATGAATCCTTAGTGCTTGCTGTTCACTGCCACTTTGAGCAGTGTCAGGTCCACTAAATCTTCTGTAGGGTAGGCGTAGACTCCCTGTTGACCCCAGCGGGTAGGGACCGTGGTGGTAGCGGGGAGTGTCAAGTACATCCACATCAACTGGGCCGGCGCATTCAATATGATCAACTCCAATTACAGATGGGAGTGTCACAGAGTTTATATCCTCTGATTAAATCACCATAGATAGGACCCGATACACTGGGTATCTAATCTGAAGTCTGGGAGCCATTGATATTTGTATGGGTGATGTATAGATGGGATTATGCAAATCGAATCATCTGAAGGGATATTAATCGTTTTTGATCACATGGGGAGTGGAACAGCTCTGGCAAAATAAACACTATGGTTTCCTTATTCTTTTGATGAGAAATCAATACAATAGACACAATATTGGCTTCATTCTGTCAACTCTGCAAATTCCATCTTTGTGTGATGCAGGTTGCCTAATGTTTTATATTCGTGATTGATTTGTTAACGGAATGAAAAACGTAAATCTTTTCCCCCTTCTCTTCTTCTCTTTCTCCCAGACTAGGATGGCCAGTTGTGGGTCGTGTTTCTGGAGCATTGTGTGGCTGGTGATTTTACTGATCATAGGCTGGCCCCTCAGTATCTTACTCGGGGGGCTCTATGGCCTCGTCACCCCACTGACCACCTGCGTGGGCCTGGACCGCCTGTCAGACCTGCTCCTGGAGGGGGCCAACCTGGGTCGGACCTGTGCCCAGAACATGAAACACGGCAAGGCAGTGTGCTGAGACCAGTCCTGGTCCTGACTGCTGGTTCTGGTCTCGTCACCGTGGAAACAAACGTTTCCTTCACAGAGGAAGAGTTACTGTTCATGCCAAAGGCCATTGTGTTATTGTTCGTCTTGTCACGTTATTGAGGTGTTAATATAAGTTCAAAACTTCACTTCCCAAACATTTAACAAAATGATTATGCTCGCTCTATAAAAGTGTTAACAGTGGATGTTCTTTTTTTTGTTTGGTTTGTCTATTCTACAACTTGAAATACAGATATTTTGTATTCATAGCCTGAATTTGCTGATTTTAATTCATGATGACATCCTGCACAGGGCAGAGAAGAATGTTCTACAGCTTAACTTGAACAATAGAGCAGTTATGGATTTAAACTTATAAAGTGATACAATTATTTTGAACTTACATAGTGTTTCTTGATCGAATTGTCATTAGACCAAAAATAAAATGTCTGCCTGCCTCTATTTTACATTGGAATATCTCTGCATTGTCAATCCTCAGAAACATTTTCAGACTGAAGTGGAAGATTTAAATTGCAACTCATCGGCGTTTCTTTGCTTATAGGGAAGGTTTTGGTGTGAACCTGTTAGATGATGTGAACAGATGGAAATCAGGATGAAGTCCTGTAACATATTTTTATGCACTGTGAATGTCAGATACACTAGGCTGTCCCTCAATGAAGTGCTGAGATGTATGGGTCTATCAGCAATCATAAAAGTTCAACTTCGACCCTTAACGTGAAATGCAGAAATTGCAGAATTCAGTAACTGAGGATAAGATGTAAGAATAAACATTACCTCTCTAAACTATGATAGGTTGACATTTTTAATTGCATATTTGTGAATTCAAATTCTCAGGAAGGATTACCTTATGTCACCTTTCAATGGTCTTTATTTTTTCTCAAACTATGTGATTTGGATCTGTCCTTATAGAGCAGACGAAGTTCCTTCTCTCAGTGAATGTCAGCATCACCTTGACTTTTGCTTAAAAAAGCCCATTCTGGCACCATAGTTCAGCAAGCCATTGAAAGGTCCACCAGAGATGCCATCCTTTCATCCCTTCGTACTCTCATGCAATTGGGACTTTGAAGAGATGAAACTTGAAAAATAGCTCCAGTTCAAAGGAAATGCACTGAGAACACAAGGTCAGAGGGGAGAAAGAGAGTGGAACATTCCAACTTTTCAAGCACATCTATCAGGAAGTTGACTTTTGCGAAACCTGCTTCATGCTTAAACCATTCATCATGGACAATTCCCCTTTCAAGAATAAAAGCCAGAGTAAATGCACACTGAAGGATGGTGCATTTAAATGAATTGCAGAGCTATAAAAGTCCAATTGAAACAGTGGGTTATGCTGGCATGAGTAAAACACATTTTTGGTAAATTCCTCTATTGTGCTAGATGAAGTACCTTTTATAGTTTTTGTCTCCTTAAAGTTCTTCCCCATCTTGACACAATGCCATGTCATCAACTTCAAAAAATAGCACAGGTTCCAATACTTTAAAATCCCTAATAGGATTTAACCAAAACACTCCTGCTGAGTGTAGCCTTTGCCATTACCAAAACCAGGGGAGCTATATGCATTTGTAGATTAAACTATTCAAATGTAATTCATGAAAAAGGTGTATTTTTTCCAAAGCACTATTTAAACTCATTTTCCCGCTCTCACTTTTGACTAATACACATTGTGACAATAATTCTCTAATGCTTTTTATATGGGGAATTATAATCTTTGCAAAAATTCCTTTGAAAAAAGATGGATGCTTCCCAAAATCTTAGTGAAATATTTATGCGGGTGCCATATGAGACCTAGTTGGGTTGATTTTTTTTCTCCCAAAAGTCCTGGGGGCAGAAAACAACTTGCCAAAAACGGCCTGATTTTAAGTTTGTCTTTTTTCCATCTCCCAGAAGTCTTGGCAGGGGATGAGGCTTGGTTGGCTGGAACAGCCAAGGCAAGCTGACAGCGTCTTGCTGAGAGGCTGCATGTGAGAGGAAGCGAGAGAGAAGGAGGCGGGGTAGAGAGCAAAGGAGAGAGAAAGATAGGGAAGGGGAAGACAGAGAGGGGAGATGGAAGAGAAAAAGGAGGGAGGAAGAGCGAGAGAGAGAGAGAAGCTGAGAGAAAGATAAAGGAGAGAGAGGGAAGAGATTCGGCTGGGCTGGTGAATATTTTTTGGGGGGTGTGAGATTGGGGATGGAAAAAGACCGGCGTGCCTCGCTGGGAGGAAACCTGGGTGGCTCAGGGAGAGGATATATGTGTCTCAGCATCCAATTAACCCCATACTGCTTTGTAATTTCACCCTCTCACACACACACAAATACAGGGATACTCCTGTACTGTTAACTCAGGGAATGTCAAAGTTGGCCACCTTTCAAAGGGAGAGGAGAGTGGTACTCTAAACTGTGTCCGTGCAGTACGTAAACAAGAGCTCACAAACTCATCGCAAATGGGGTTTGCTTGTGCTGATGGTCGTCTTTATACTGTAGTAATGTATCTTGTGAACCTGTGTGTTATTAATGTGTAATAATTAAGCATTAAGGCATGGGGAGGCCTTATACCACAGCTAAGGTTTCTTATGCACGACGCAATGTGAAATGCCTGGATACAGCCCTTAGCTGTGGTATATTGGCCATATACCACAAACCCTTGAGTTACAGCATTAAATTAAAGCAGTAAAAATACATGTTTTGTCATACCTGTGGCATACCACAGCTGTCAGCCAATCAGCATTCAGGGCTTGAGTCCTGGTTCGAGCCCTGAATGCTGATTGGCTGACAGCCATGGTATATCAGACCGTATACCATGGGTATGACAAAATATTTATTTTTACTGCTATAATTACATTGGTAACCAGTTCATAATAGCAGTAAGGCACCTCTGGGGTTTGTGATATATGGCCAAGCACTCCGCATTATGTCGTGGTTAAGAATAGCCCTAAGCTGTGGTATATTAGCCATATACCACACCTCCTCGGGCCTTATTGCTTAATTATACAGTTGAAGTCGGAAGTTTACATACACCTTAGCCAAATACATTTAAACTCAGTTTTTCACAATTCCTGACATTTAATCCATGTAAAAATAGGTCAGTTAGGATCACCACTTTATAATAAGAATGTGAAATGTCAGAATAATACTAGAGAATTATTTATTTCAGCTTTTATTTCTTTCATCACATTCCCAGGGGATTCAGAACTTTACATACACTCAATTAGTATTTGCTAGCATTGTCTTTAAATTGTTTAACTTGGGTCAAACGTTAAGGGTAGCCTTCCACAAGCTTCCCACAATAAGTTGGGTGAATTTTGGCCCATTCCTCCTGACAGAACTGGTGTAACTGAGTCAGGTTTGTAGGCCTCCTTGCTCGCACGTGCTTTTTCAGTTCTGCCCACACATTTTCTATAGGATTGAGCAAAGCACCCCCACAACATGATGCTGCCACCCCCGTGCTTCACCGTTGGGATGGTGTTCTTCGGCTTGCAAGCGTCCCTCTTTTTGTTCCAAACATAATGATGGTCATTATGACCAAACAGTTCTATTTTTGTTTCATCAGACAAGAGGACATTTCTCCAAAAAGTACAATCTTTGTCCCCATGTGCAGTTGCAAACCGTAGTCTGGCTTTTTTATGGAGGTTTTGGAGCAGTGGCTTCTTCAAGGCTGAGCAGCCTTTCAGGTTATGTGGATATTGGAACCGTACCTGTTTCCTCCAGCATCTTCACAAGGTCCTTTGCTGTTGTTCTGGGATTGATTTGCGCTTTTCCACCAAACTAAGTTCATCTCTAGGAGACAGAATGTGTCTCCTTCCTGAGCGGTATGATGGCTGTATGGTCTCATGGTGTTTATACTTATTTGTGGAGTGGTTGAAAAAAGAGTTTTAATGACTCCAACCTAAGTGTATGTAAACTTCCGACTTCAACTGTATACCCGGAGGTTTGAGCCCTGAATGCTGATTGGCTGAAAGCTGTCACAACGCAACACAGGGTGCCTGATTACAGCCCTTAGCCGTGGTATATTGGCCATATACCACAAGCCCCCGAGGTGCCTTATTGCTATTATAAACTGGTTACCAAAGTAATTAGATTTTTTTTTAAATGGTCATACCACATGGTCTGATACACCACCATAAGAATAGCCCTTAGCCATGGTATATTAGCCATACACCACACCTCCTCGGGCCTTATTTCTTCATTATAATATGTGCAGAACATACATTATGTAAGCATTAATGTATGTAAACTATAGGTTTAATTTAAGATGGTGAGTGTTTACAAAGTATGAAGCACGACAAGCTGTGAGCTTTGAACACGCTGTCTGGAAATTAGTTCAGAATTATACAATACATTCTTGGTCTTTTTCCCGATGAGCTTTTCCTTGTCAACCTGCTTTTCTCTTACTTGATGAATATGGATGCTGTTGTAGGCATGCCAGTTCTTTCATATTTAATAAATAGGCTTGTTTTGGTGGACTGCACTTGGGGTGAGGATCTGTTTATCGTTCTATCTATCCAAGATCATAACATCAAAACATTATTTATTCATTTTATGCAAATATTACCTTGGTAAAAAAAGCTCATCAGTTACTTATTCTGTTCAGTGCTTCGCTTATCTACGCTTTTAAACACGTTCATTGATTTCATTTCCACATGTGAAAATGTGTTGGAATCATCCAATGTGTGTTGTTCATAGCAGCCCAAAGACCATGGTGCACCCAGTACCTTCTCCAGGTTAGAAGGCCTGAAGCAAAAACATGTCCAAGACAATCCAGTTGCTTCTCAGTTCAGAGTTGTGTGGTAAAGGACAAAATGCTTTCATAGCATATGTATTGAACCAGTTTTGATTAACTGTTAAAAACTGAAACACAGTGAGTTGCATCTTATGAAACCAATCTTGCTCAATCTATTGTGAAAGCACATTTAAAGCATTACGCAAAAGTTGTCCTTCAGGGGTGTGAATTGGGGCCTTTACATTTGTTCATTATTAGTAGTAATTCCCAATGGAAATCAAATAGACTCACCTTTGCTCCACAGTTTTGCCCCTATGATTGTGGTTTCAGTCCTATTTTTTATTTTATTGTTTCTCCTTCAGGGGTGTGTGATTAAGGAGATGGCACAAGAGATATGATAGTGTCATGTTTATTTAGCCTCAATGACTACTGCTAATGTGACAATCTCAGTATGTGAATATTTGAGCAGCTTCCAAAGTGTCTCTTCCCCTCACTCTGGCACTGCCATCCTCCCGACATGTTGTGTGTTATCATACCCTTCTCCACTCAGAAATGATTATTTTTTTTTAGCATAATAATTCAGTTTAGCCAAACTGAACAGGGGTTCATATGTTCATAGCAAGACAACAATGTTTGGAAACAGGGGCAGAATGATGAGGAAAGCAGGCCGAGGCCAGCATTCATTATGTAATGTAAAAACAAAGAGTAACAACAAGAGGGCTATGGCTTGGGGTAGGGTGACAGCAGCATATGATTCATGGCTAGTTGTGCCCTTTTGTGTTTCTTCCTTGTGGTTGACCCCTCCAATGCTCTCAGCCAGTGTTATTTTAGACCAACTTGTTCTTTCTCTGTTTCAAGAGCACAGGCAGTGTCATCTGAAATCTGTAATGTCTTGTCCTTTCAACAAAATATGAAATAATAGTTCACCACACACAAACTGGTGGTCATGAAAGGAACACGTATTTCTTCTGTTCTGATGGGTAATTGTCAATTCAAAGGCGTATTTGCTACCATTAAATATAAATACATGATTGAAATTGCAGACGGAATGAGTACAGAATTATGCAAATGCGTTTGGCATATAGCCATTATATCACAGCTATCAATAATAATCGAAATGCCTATTTTAGAAAATGATTTACTCAATAACAATAAATAATGCATTATGGTTATTGCAATGGTTATTGATTTATGCAAATCCAATCACCCAAATGTATGAGTTCCACAATTGAAATATCAATTTCTTCTTGGAAACAGACATTAACTAGACAGGCCACGTAGGCCTATACAAAGAAAACAGGTTCAACTGAATCATTTATTTCACAACTTCAATTTTGTGCTGCTGCTTCACACTGCCTCAATGACCGACCTCTCCCTCTGCTTAAAGAGAATCCAGAATGGTGGGGTTTGGAATTTCTATTCTTAATCATGGAAAACAGCTGCTGTCGCCAGCTGTGTGGCACAAGTGGTCTCCTCATATGCTGGTCCACTGTTTCATCCCATCTTAATGTCTATTGTCTGGGAATTGTTACTACTGTAACCTATAACAAGCTTCTTGGCATTTTCCATAGGCCTCTGTAAAATCGATGTGCAATCCAACTAGTAGCCCATCCATGTACCACCTGGAATCAAACGTGTTATCATTATAATCAATCAGCCAATCAATGAATCAATGCTAGAATCTGCTTAATTTCCCAGAGAATAGGATCAATAGAACAATGTTCTGGGAACTTGCAGCCACAAGATGTCAACTAAGATGTCATTTTAACAATAAGGAATCAATGACTTCACAGTCTTTAATGGACAGGCTGTTTATTTCAGTCGTTGTACTTTAACCTGGTATTTGACATCTGTTGGAAACAGAGTTGTGAGTAGCCCAGTGGAGGCTGGTGGGAGGAGCTATAGGAGGTCCGGCTCACTGTAATGGCTGGAATGGAATTATTGGAACAGAGTCAAACATGTGGTTTCCATATGTTTGATACGGTTCGATTAATTCCATTCCAGCCTTTACAATTAGCCTGTCCTCCTATAGCTCATCTCACTCGCCTCCTCTGCTGTAGCTTATTGTCCGGCTGACCCGCATTGTCTAGCTGCCCTCATCTTCCTCCCTACATGGGCGTCGGGCAAGGATGCCGCGTGCGGGACTCCCCTCTCCTCACCATTCCATGAATGGGCACGCGCTTGTCAATGGTGCGAGGGCTACCAAATAAGGAGAAGGTAGCGCACACTGCCAGAGTATAAACTGGCGCGTCCTCACAGCTCCTTGCCCCTGGTTGTACCCTCAAGGTCCAGCGCACGGTGCTGATCTGGTGAGTAGCGCTCGTTTCATCAGCTCTTCCTCTTGAGTCATGAGTGAGAAATTACACGTGTTTTGGAATTACCTCGGAGGACTACAATTATGCTAACCCGACTGGAAAGATTCTGAATGGAATGCTCTCTTCCGCAACTAACCAACTGGCATCCGCTCACTGGAACTGCGTCAAAGATACACATTTTTCACCGTACACTAATTCTACGTTTTTCGGGCCACACACATTTTTATTCTTCAATTTTTATTGTCCCGCGTTTGACACGTGGTTATTGTATACAGACCGTGGATAATAGATGGGGACATGGTGTGCCAAGTAACAAATTCTGATGTAGTAGTAGGCTACTACATTACCACAATGTGAGCTGCATTAACAAGTCAAAATAAGTCAAAATTGGTTGGCATGAAGCATTTGTACAAAAAGTCACTAACCATTAACATTCGGAATTACAACCACAAATACTTGCTAAACTAGGGTCCTCTATAAAATGGATTGACTGAAGAGTAAATCATGTCAAATCAGTATATGATAGTTGCATCCACCCCTTATTTCAACTGATGTGATTCAACTAACAAACCTGCAGTAAACATTGTTCTAAAATATAATTCCCATATATAGCCTAGCATTAACACTTCCATTTCAGTTGCCGTATATGCATAATTCATAGCTCAGTTGATTGGAGCATGGTGCATTGATTGTGCCACATAGTCCAAGCTTAAAATCGCGTGCAAAATGACCATATTATTTTCCTGTTACAGTCAAAGCTGACACCATGTGCGACGACGAGGAGACGACCGCTTTGGTGTGTGACAACGGCTCTGGCCTGGTAAAGGCTGGCTTCGCCGGAGATGATGCACCGCGCGCTGTCTTCCCATCCATCGTGGGTCGCCCACGTCACCAGGTAGAGTACTTCACCTAAAGCTGCTGTGTGAAAACCAAATAAATAGTCAATAAAAAGTGGTTAGGTTATTAATTGTCTGTAAAATCACATCTCGTTGGAACCTTGGAGAGCCATGTGTAAATTCCACTCAGAAGGCCATATGATAGGCTATCATACTCATACGCCACATTGATTCAGACCTATCCTTGCGTCTTCTCAGGGCGTCATGGTCGGTATGGGTCAGAAAGATTCCTACGTTGGTGACGAGGCCCAGAGCAAGAGGGGTATCCTGACCCTGAAGTACCCCATTGAGCATGGCATCATCACCAACTGGGACGACATGGAGAAGATCTGGCATCACACCTTCTACAACGAGTTGCGCGTGGCACCTGAGGAGCACCCCACTCTGCTGACAGAGGCTCCCCTCAACCCCAAAGCCAACAGAGAGAAGATGACCCAGATCATGTTTGAGACCTTCAACGTCCCCGCCATGTACGTGGCCATCCAGGCGGTGCTGTCCCTTTACGCATCTGGACGTACCACAGGTATGATGGATAGATAAGTAGTCTTCAGCCATGACCTCCTGAAAGGTCTTGTTCAATGCTAACATGTATCACCACACTTTTTCAGGTATTGTCTTGGACTCTGGTGATGGCGTGACCCACAACGTGCCCATCTATGAGGGTTATGCTCTGCCCCATGCCATCATGCGTCTGGATCTGGCCGGTCGCGACCTCACAGACTACCTCATGAAGATCCTGACCGAGCGTGGCTACTCTTTCGTAACTACTGGTACGCACCGGACATGGGCAATATTAACCGCATGAGGAATGACAAAAAGCATGATATTTGGCAAAAAAATGATATGCCATTGGGGCCTCCCAAGTGGTGCAGTGGTCTGTGCCACTAGAGATTCTGGGTTCGAGTCCAGGATCTGTCGCAGCCGGACGCGACCAGGAGACCCATGGGGCGGCGCACAATTGGCCCAGCGTCGTCCAGTTTAGGTTAGGATTTGGCCGGCAGGGATGTCCTTGTCGCATCGCACACTAGCGACTCCTGTGTCGGACCGGGCTCTGTGCCCGCTGACACGGTCTCCAGGTGTATGGGTTTTCCTCCGATACATTGTTGCGGCAGGCTTCCGGGTTAAGTGGGCATTGTGTCAAGAAGCAGTGCGGCTTGGTTGGGCTCTCGACCTTCGCCTCTCCCGAGTCCGTACCAGTTGGATACCACAAAAAAGGTGGAGAAAAAGGGGCACATTTTTTTTTGTTAAACAAAATCATAAAAGTAAAATGAAAATATATTTTCCAGTAACAATCAAATGCATCACTTGAAACCCAACAGCTGAGCGTGAGATAGTTCGTGACATCAAGGAGAAGCTGTGCTACGTGGCTCTAGACTTTGAGAATGAGATGGCCACCGCTGCCTCCTCCTCATCCCTGGAGAAGAGCTACGAGTTGCCCGACGGACAGGTCATCACCATCGGTAACGAGAGGTTCCGTTGTCCCGAGACTCTCTTCCAGCCCTCCTTCATTGGTGCGTATTACTGATCTCCCCAGCCGTTGTTATATTGCACACGGTTATCTTAAATTGAGATAATCATTGTGTAGTAACGCATACGACTGCTGTGGATTAGTTTAGACTTCGTTAAAGTCATCTATGTGATGTAGGGTAACAGAGCATATGCCTGCGGGTATTTTCACAAAGCAGAATCAATGAATTATCCTGATATCCAGATAGGCTTGACTAAACCCATATTCAGTTTGAGCTTTCATTCATATTTGTATTATGTTTAAATCAAAGGTCTTTCTGTGTGTTAATATAAAGTCTGCTGGTTTAGCTGACAAACTTATTGATGCTTCATTTGAAATACAACCCCAGCATGTGAAGCATGAGCTGTGTGAATGCTTGTTGAAATACCTACCATAACAAGAGCTTGCAGCTGGTGCTGAGGAGCTGTCCATTTCAGCACCTGTTCACAGCCAACGCTCTCTAGAGGTTAACTGCCCAACTACTATATTTTCACAGTTGAGGGTCATAACAAGTATAGCCTATTTCTCCAGAGAGGGCTGGCTTAGATGGAAAGATAACATCATTGAGGCATCACTACAGACCCGGGTTCGATCCCAGGCTGTGTTACAGCCGGCTATGACTGGGAGGACCATGAGGCGGCGCACAATTGACCCAGCGTCGTTTGGGTTAGAGGAGGGTTTGGCTGGCTGAGATTTCCTTGTCCCATGACGCTCTAGTGACTCCTTGTGGCGAACCTGACACCTGCAAGCTGACTTTGATTGCCAGCTGGACGGTGTTTCCTCTGACACATTGGTGCAGCTGGCTTCCGGGTTAAGCAAGCAGTGTGTAAAGAAGGAGTGCGGCTTGGCAGGGACATGTTTCGGGGGACACATGGCTCTCGACCTTGGCCTCTCGCAAGTCCGTAAAGGAATTGCAGCGATGGACAAGACTGATAACATCATTGTCCTTTGGTAAACAGGTATGGAATCTGCTGGCATTCACGAAACTACCTACAACAGCATCATGAAGTGTGACATCGACATCCGTAAGGACCTGTATGCCAACAACGTTCTGTCTGGTGGTACCACCATGTACCCTGGAATTGCTGACCGTATGCAGAAGGAGATCACAGCTTTGGCCCCTAGCACCATGAAGATTAAGGTAATGTTGATTTAGGCATGCGGTTTTAGGATTGTTCTTAATTTTCAATGTTCTATTGCAATGTATTTCCTAAACGGTTTAGGGCTATGGGGCACAAAACTTTGAAACCCCAAAATGTAACAAAGTCAGCTACTTTCCTGCTCATTTGAGGGAATGGTGTAGATGTTATGCACATAAGAACAGAAAATGTTTTTCACTTTATAAAACACCTTGCTATTAGGCCACTAACCAATGGCAGTATCACTTGTTTGTAGATCATCGCTCCCCCTGAGAGGAAGTATTCTGTGTGGATCGGCGGATCCATCCTGGCCTCCCTCTCCACCTTCCAGCAGATGTGGATCAGCAAGCAGGAATATGACGAGGCTGGCCCCTCCATCGTGCACCGGAAGTGCTTCTAATCATCATGGCCCCTCATCCACCTTCTCCTCCGCCCCACAGTTACCTCTGCGCTCAACGTAACTTACAGCCCAGGCTCAGGCCCAGGCAGCCTTTCATGTATTGTTCTCATTGACCAGTTTGTTTACACTCAAGTGCAATTTATATGTGGATATGTATAGGTTCATAAATAAACGAGACCCGGGTCTTGCAACACACCTTTTTGTGTCTCATTATGGCTTGCATTAGATACACTTCAGTTATCCTTATAAGGATGGCCTATATGTTTTAGAGGTCACTTATAAATCATGTTGGGAGAGCATGTTCCTTTATCACAATCGCTTATTGCTTAAACCTATAGGCCTATATGACTCTTCAATGACAAAGGTGTCAGGAATGGCACTGTAAAATACCTTGTTCTGTACAGGTGAGCCAGTGGGGAGCATACATGTAAATCAAAAGCATCAAAGAAAAGACAGAAATTGACACTGCATAAATGAAGGACTTGGATTGGTGTTCTTTTTCCTTGTGTTTCGTGGACGTTGTGACTTGTGTATTGGTATGCAGTGTTTGCATTCCTGATGACCTCAAAGCCACCGATGTCTCTATTATTCAAGATCATGTGCTGAGCTTCCCCTCTGCCTCCCCCTCTCTTACTTACACACACACACACACACACACACACACACACACACACACACACACACACACGCCTTCTTGCCTATCACATCATGTGATGATTCATTGGAAGGTTATAAAAGATTTCACGTTATGAAAGATTACAGCAGGGAGAGCTAAGGCATCTGATGATCCATTAAACATGCCTGTTCATTGGATAAAAACGGTCCCATGATTTTTACATTTTTTATTTATTTCACCTTTATTTAACCAGGTAGGCTAGTTGAGAACAAGTTCGCATTTGCAACTGCGACCTGGCCAAGATAAAGCATAGCAGTGTGAACAGACAACACAGAGTTACACATGGAGTAAACAATTAACAAGTCAATAACACAGTAGAAAAAAAGGGAGTCTATATACATTGTGTGCAAAAGGCATGAGGAGGTAGGCGAATAATTACAATTTTGCAGATTAACACGAGTGATAAATGATCAGATGGTCATGTACAGGTAGAGATATTGGTGTGCAAAAGAGCAGAAAAGTAAATAAATAAAAACAGTATGGGGATGAGGTAGGTAAAAATGGGTGGGCTATTTACCGATAGACTATGTACAGCTGCAGCGATCGGTTAGCTGCTCAGATAGCAGATGTTTGAAGTTGGTGAGGGATCCCTCACACTAATCCATGCACTTTAGATCAGGTAATAGATTCAATCTGCGAAGGTACATTCTGTGTGTAAATATCGTTTCTCTTCCACAGCAAGGGTCAAAATCTAAATATTTTATAGAGCATTCATGAGGCATTTTAGTAGCCTCATTAAACAATTCACTTATTGGGCATAAGCCTATCCTGCATTGTAATGCATGACATTTGGGGGGAAATAAGATTAATATTAGTATTTTATATTTTTTTATATTTATGTGAATATACAGAACAATAAAAGCTACTTAATTTAAATTTATTATTAGGCCTACCACTTCTTTGAAATAATCTGAGATATCATTGACAAATATTTGTGTGGTTGCATCTAAAAATAGTCTAATGTTAAGTCATGTGTACACACTCCCTGCACTGTAGTTGAATTGATCATATCTAAGGGCGAAACAGGCCTGTTTTGATGCCTTTTTTAAACCCCCACACACAGGCATGCAACCTCATAAAGCTATTAGCTTTGCCCTGTGATGGAAACAATAGCTATCCCAGTGGGGAAAACCTGGTTGAAAAGACGTCAGTATGACGTCTTATTCTGGTCGCAAAGTGGTTGAAAAATGACATTTTTTTCATACGTCTTTTTACTGACCAGAATATGACGTATTTTTCTGAACATCATACGACCAGTTGGTCATAATTGTGACCTCTATCTGACAAGATGATCATAATTCTGAGCACTATATTTTGTGCTATATTATGTAGCCTACTGGTCATAGTTAAGACCTCATCATAACCTGGTAATGACCACCTGACTACTGTAAAATGTATTGCAGATGATAAAGTTGAATATTGAAAATATGGTTCATTATATTTCTATTTGTTTCCATAGTCACCAATACAAGTTTAAATCTGCAAAATATTCTTACATTTAAAATAGATCAAGCAATGACAAAAATAAATCTCTACATCACAATTGTTGCACATCTGCAAACAGTCACTGTATCATAATTCACCCACAGACATTACATTTATAGAAAGACCGGGACACAGTTTATATAACGTCTGATTGTTTTATTTTGTTAATGATTAATAAGAGTGGTGTGATGGGTCAGATCTCAGTGAAGAGAATCAGCGAATTACAACTTTATAAATATGAGATTACATTATTTTTTTTTGTTAAAGGACATTCGTGAAGAAACTTTGTGAACTCAGCTGGCTAAAGGTATTTTCAATGATTTTCCATGGTACTCGTTGAAGAAGATTGTGGCAGTTATAGCTTAGATGCCTTCAAAAAGGAGCAATGCACACAGTACCAGTCAAACGTTTGGACAGACCTACTCATTCAAGGGTTCTTCTTTATTTGGACTATTTTCAACATTGTAGAATAATAGTGAAGACATCAAAGCTATGAAATAAAACACATGGAATCATGTAGTGACCACAAAAAGTGTTAAACAAATCAAAATATATTTTATATTTGAGATTCTTCAAAGTAGCCAACCGTTGCCTTGATGACAGCTTTGCACACTCTTGGCATTCTCTCAACCAGCTTCATGAGGTAGTCACCTGGAATGCATTTAAATTAACAGCTGTCCCTTGTTTAAAGTTAATTTGAATAATTTATTTCCTTCTTAATGCATTTGAGACAATGAGTTGTGTTGTGACAAGAAGGTAGGGGTGCTATACAGAAGATAGCACTATTTGGTAAAAGACCACGTCCATATTATGGCAAGAACAGCTCAAAGGACAATAATGACAACAATCTCAAATGGTCAAGTTTTGCTTAATCCTAATGTTATAATATTCAAGAGTTCTGTATAAACACACCGCTCTATAATCCTTAGGACATTGTTCGGGACAAGGATTCCCCCAAGAAAGGTACATGCAAAAATGTAATTATGTGTAAAGAGGCATTAAAAAGAAGAAAAAAATGTAATTCCTGCAACAAACATTAGAAATGGAAATGGCAAATCTCTTCCTCTTCTCTGCAACCTAAAGGGGTTCAATCGGTTGAACCTGAGCAGATGTGTGAGTTTGATTGAGTGACAGGGAGGATGAGCAAGAGAGAAGTGGGAGAAACTTTACATGACTCACCAAGGGAGGTTTCTGTTGAACCAGGACACAAGGGTTTTGAACCTAAAAAAAAAGGTGAGTTAAAGTAAAATATTATTTGCTTTACAAACTTACTGTATATTATTAGAAGCAGTGCTATTTTATTTGGATCTACTTACACTACAGTCTTAGTAAAGAGTTCCAAAGTGGTTCTTCGGCTGTCCCCATAAGAGAACCATTTTTGGTTCCATATAGAACCCTCTGTAAAAAGTTTTACCTGGAATCAAAAAGGGATCTATATTTGACCAAAAAAGGTTCTTCAAAGGGTAATCCTATGGGGACAGACAATGAACTGGTTTACATTCTAGATAGCACCTTTTTTTCCTAAGATTGTATGATCAGCCACTATGGGCAGCTGAATAGCATGTCTCTTGGGGAATCCAGTTTCAGTGAGACCTGATGCAGAGAAAAAAACGAATGATCATCAGCATAACTAGTACAAACCTAGCTCTTACAAAGCTGGCTAGTAGGAACCAAAACACATTAAAGATCAGAGTATGAAACAGAAAAAAATAAAAATGTGCACATAAAACTTGACTATGGATTTGTGGAGTTGTGGTTCTGCGCTTTCCTTTCCCTGGGATGTGGCAGAATAGGTCACTGATAACTGAGTGGGTGGCCAAGCACTGCTGTAGAGGCCATGCATCAGGACATTTACATGTATCCAGTACTCTAAAGACCGAGACAAATCATCATTGACCATTACCTAAGGTCTTCACTAAGTTAGACTTAGCCTAGCAAGTACATTGACTACGTTGCCCCTCGGCAACCTAGCAGTCAGGAAGACATACGGAGAGAGAGGCTATTTACAGGCTATTTACATTTCTTAGTCAGCCAGCTGGATAACTTATGTACTCCTTCCCTTTGTTCCCTCCTCCATCCTGCCACCTTCCCTTTGTTCCCTCCTCCATCCTGCCACCTTCCCTTTGTTCTCTCCTCCATCCTGCCACCTTCCCTTTGTTCCCTCCTCCATCCTGCCACCTTCCCTTTGTTCCCTCCTCCATCCTGCCACCTTCCCTTTGTTCTCTCCTCCATCCTGCCACCTTCCCTTTGTTCCCTCCTCCATCCTGCCACCTTCCCTTTGTTCCCTCCTCCATCCTGCCACCTTCTTTTTGTTCCCTCCTCCATCCTGCCACCTTCCCTTTGTTCCCTCCTCCATCCTGCCACCTTCCCTTTGTTCCCTCCTCCATCCTGCCACCTTCCCTTTGTTCCCTCCTCCATCCTGCCACCTTCCCTTTGTTCCCTCCTCCATCCTGCCACCTTCTTTTTGTTCCCTCCTCCATCCTGCCACCTTCTTTTTGTTCCCTCCTCCATCCTGCCACCTTCTTTTTGTTCCCTCCTCCATCCTGCCACCTTCTTTTTGTTCCCTCCTCCATCCTGCCACCTTCTTTTTGTTCCCTCCTCCATCCTGCCACCTTCTTTTTGTTCCCTCCTCCATCCTGCCACCTTCTTTTGTTCCCTCCTCCATCCTGCCACCTTCTCTTTGTTCCCTCCTCCATCCTGCCACCTTCCCTTTGTTCCCTCCTCCATCCTGCCACCTTCCTTTTGTTCCCTCCTCCATCCTGCCACCTTCTTTTGTTCCCTCCTCCATCCTGCCACCTTCTTTTTGTTCCCTCCTCCATCCTGCCACCTTCTTTTTGTTCCCTCCTCCATCCTGCCACCTTCTTTTTGTTCCCTCCTCCATCCTGCCACCTTCCCTTTGTTCCCTCCTCCATCCTGCCACCTTCCCTTTGTTCCCTCCTCCATCCTGCCACCTTCCCTTTGTTCCCTCCTCCATCCTGCCACATTCCCTTTGTTCCCTCCTCCATCCTGCCACCTTCCCTTTGTTCCCTCCTCCATCCTGCCACCTTCCCTTTGTTCCCTCCTCCATCCTGCCACCTTCCCTTTGTTCCCTCCTCCATCCTGCCACCTTCCCTTTGTTCCCTCCTCCATCCTGCCATCTTCCCTTTGTTCCCTCCTCCATCCTGCCATCTTCCCTTTGTTCCCTCCTCCATCCTGCCACCTTCCCTTTGTTCCCTCCTCCATCCTGCCACCTTCCCTTTGTTCCCTCCTCCATCCTGCCATCTTCCCTTTGTTCCCTCCTCCATCCTGCCATCTTCCCTTTGTTCCCTCCTCCATCCTGCCACCTTCCCTTTGTTCCCTCCTCCATCCTGCCACCTTCCCTTTGTTCCCTCCTCCATCCTGCCACCTTCCCTTTGTTCCCTCCTCCATCCTGCCACCTTCCCTTTGTTCCCTCCTCCATCCTGCCACCTTCCCTTTGTTCCCTCCTCCATCCTGCCATCTTCCCTTTGTTCCCTCCTCCATCCTGCCACATTCCCTTTGTTCCCTCCTCCATCCTGCCATCCAATCTAGAAGATTCCTGCAAAAAAGAGAATCAAGAATTGAAAAAGGCAGTTGAGAGTTGTAAAGTTAAAATGGGTGAGGGAGAGCAGGGATAGGCTAAATGTATCATATGGTCAAATCTCAGATACACACAATACAAGGATCCCTGATGAATGGAGAAAAACTTCATATCCATATTGGGGGTACAAGTTTCAAGAATTAGTCTAGCTCATAATGTCTCTCTCACACACACGCAGAGCGAGACAGAGAGAACAGACATACACACATGTACTGTCATGAACTAAACTGATATCAAAATGTCAAAACTTTTGCTAGCTACAACAGGTAAAAATGTAAACTTACCATGACAATAGAAGATTAGCCAGAGTGCTAACATTAACATTAGCCAGCTAGCTAGCTACCAAAAACTTCCTTGACATTCTTCTCCCCAACAAACCACTGCTTTACTTACAAAACTAAAACATGAATGCAGGAGAACAGGGACTACCACGTAGCAGTCAAATCTTTTTTGTTGTTCTCCAGCACTGTTGTTGTGTAGCCTAGCGGGCTCTTTGTCCCAATGTGCCATATGCAAGCAGTGCCTGCACGCAGAGATCTATTGCTGTTTGAGGCACAGATTCCAATCCAAGTTTTAGCTGGAACTGTTATGCCTACCTCCTTATTTAGCTACTGAAATGTGTATAAAATGACTGCAGGCACTATGTTAATTACTTTAAAGCTTTAAGGGAAAATATATAAATGTCATTTTCTCAGGGTAAAATAAAATAAATACATTAAAACGGTCAAATTCAGGTGCAACAATTGTTGTAAATCCTATTAGGTTGCAGTAGGATATTGAAATAAAATAGACTTACATTTGATTTGATAAATTCTGAAAAGAAATGTAGTTAGTCATAATAGAACATTACAATTGCATTCAGTAGAACAGAAGAAAATGTGCAACACAATAAACAGTGCAATTAATATCAACAAAATAGTATTATTAGAATCCAACACACACAGAACACACCATATATCATTCATTAAATAACCATTATTTCAATTTGAGCTTTAATGACCTAGTAGATTATATGAATTGGAGGTGACATATCACAATTCTTCGTTTTTAAAAATGGGCATTTCATCACCTGCAGAATAAAAACCTTGCCCTAATCCTGAAAAAGTGAATCTGTGTGGAAAAAGTGAAGAGGACTCGGACTGAGTACCATTAGTCGTAGCCCATAGTAATATGATTCTGCAAGGCTCTGGATAATATGAATCCCCCGAGTCCAAGTTCATGCTGAGTCCCCAGAATCTCAAACAGAATAGGCCCTAGCCCAGAGTGTTGACTGTGTACAGTATGCCAACCAGACCATAACCCGCTTTGGTGAGTGCTGCCAGCTGTTGTTTGCCAAGTATGCAAAGCTGAATCATGCAAAACCAGCTGAAAAAAGAGCATTACCCAAATGTATAATCGTAATGGTTCTTGTGTCTTATATGCAATGTGTGCATGACCCACAAACACTATGCAAATTCGTTTATATAGACTGGTGTCTATTCATTTAGTAGCATTTAGATAACTGGTCAGTAGTTCAATTTCAACCAAAAAACAGATATCAACCAAAACAATACATATTTTAATGATTTCTGGTTGTGATCTGGTTATAAGAAGTCCCGACCAGATTTCAACCAGTAAAAGACGTCTTTATCACGTTTTATGCCCACTGGGTTACTAGGAGCACTGAGACTGTCACGATTACAGTAAAAAAAAAGCAACAGGTAGGCCTATCTGCCTTAAAAGTGGCTCCGAAAAAGTGGCTCTGAATATCTGGACGCCATGTCTTGACCTGCGGTTTTAGGACACGGCACATTCACAACTCTACCTCTGTCACACTGAGCGCGCGCAACCTGACACAATTCGATCTGGCTCAGTAATTTTGATGTGTTATAAACTGGAAACGCACAAAGTGCATTGAGGTTATCACCAATCGTGTTATCACAGATTAATCTTGCGCGCTGTCACTGGGTTCCTTCCATTCGTCGAATATTGAAAATGAGAAATCCTGGTATTTTGGCGGCGCTCCACCAACCTGTCTGCGCGTGACGTAGGGAGGGGACTACTTAAAGGCGGATTAATGCTGGCAAGACATTAAATCCAACCACCCTCCAACCAGACACAGTGCGCGACCCATCAACCTGATCTGAAGATCGAAAATAGGAGGGCTTATAGTAATCAGCCCTTCAGCCCCACAAGACAACGAGAAAGTGTGGCAGCGTCATACCAGCGCTTGGGCAGAAGCACAGACCAATATTGCACAGCGCTGGAGAGAGGAGGGCGGGACAGCTACGGGCTTGTGATCAATGCATTTGCCAGATAACCTCGGAGCCTCTGGAGAGTGATAACGACCAAAAACCCGGGGAAATATTTTCCACATATTCGGCAGAGGTTCGTGCCGTTGGCTCTCGCCTCCTCCGGATGAACAATAATGGGGGAATGGACCATACTAGAGAGGCTCCTGGAGGCTGCTGTCCAGCAGCACTCTACTATGATAGGAAGGTAAGAGCAAAATGTCAACTGGATTTGCAATAACTAGGTATGCATGTTTTAATGGCTGTTGTAGGGGCTAGATAGGTGGCTGTGCCATGCACTAAATGAGAAGCAGAGACTGGGCGCTATTGCCTGTTACGCTTACTTTACCAAACAAACGCTTGCAAAACATTTCAAAACACAATATGAATATCAATGAGTAAATACTTCAGAGTACACAGAAATATATAACAATGGCGCACTGACATAAATTATAAAAGCATAATACACATATCATCCGGACCAACACCCGTGCTAAGAGCGAGCAGAGCCTGATCCCAGCAAAGAGCGTTTGTTTCAGCACTGGACAGCTCCCAAACACGCGCCTGTTTAGAGACTCTGTACTCAATCTCCAGCCATTTTCACAGAATTAACATAATTTACTGACTCTATACTCATACATTGTTTGTTTGTTTGTTTTTAGGATCCTACTAACTGTGGTGGTGATCTTCCGGATTCTAATCGTAGCAATAGTTGGAGAGACAGTATATGATGACGAGCAAACCATGTTTGTTTGTAATACCTTACAACCAGGCTGCAACCAGGCTTGCTACGACAAGGCATTCCCAATTTCACACATTAGATTTTGGGTTTTCCAGATCATAATGGTTTGCACCCCGAGTCTTTGTTTTATCACATACTCGGTGCATCAGTCGGCGAAACAGAAGGAGCGACGGTACTCCACCGTCTTTCTGACCCTGGATAAGGATCAAGATTCAATGAAACGAGACGACAGCAAAAAGATGAAAAACACCATTGTGAATGGAGTACTTCAGAACACAGAGAACTCCACCAAAGAATCCGAACCCGACTGTTTGGAAGTCAAAGAGATCCCCAATTCAGCCATGAGAACTACTGGAAAGTCTAAAAAGAGTCGACAAGAGGGTATCTCGAGATTTTACATAATTCAAGTGGTTTTCAGAAACGCGCTGGAAATAGGGTTTTTAGTGGGTCAATATTTCTTGTACGGATTCAATGTCCCGTCGGTGTACGAGTGTGATCGTTACCCCTGCATAAAAGATGTAGAGTGTTATGTTTCCAGACCAACAGAGAAGACCGTGTTTCTAGTCTTCATGTTCGCGGTCAGTGGCTTTTGTGTGTTGCTCAATCTGGCAGAACTCAATCATTTGGGGTGGAAGAAAATCAAAACGGCAGTGCGAGGAGTTCAGGCGAGGCGGAAGTCCATTTATGAAATCAGAAATAAGGACTTGCCTAGAATGAGTGTGCCTAATTTCGGTCGCACTCAATCCAGTGACTCTGCTTATGTGTAGCACATGGAGAGAGTACCCGATGGGACAATGTGCGATGTGTAAAGATTGAATCAAGATGAGCACTGGATGATGACAGCTCCCAACGCCACATCCGTTTCATGACTTAAAAGCGTGGGCCGATTTTTTATTTGTTTATCTTTTAAGGACTCCAATGGCAAGCGTGGATTACACGTTTGTTAATTTATTTATTACATTGCACTGGTGCAACTTTTTAGTAACGTTTATACTATGTAAAGCGCTAAATAGAGATCATGTCGACGTGTTCAAGCATTTACTCTTTGTGGGCTGATCTACTGTACTTGAAGAGAGTAGGGTATGTTAAAATTGCACTAAGAGGTGAACACCCGGGAACCAAACCTAACCCGATGCGTGACAGTGTTTAAAAAATAATAATTCAACCGATTGTTGACACCGATCTATTTAAGCGACACAATACACCGGTTGATTATATGTTGGAGGGGAAATATTCTCAAGATTTATATAGGCATATGCCTAAATATATAAATACATTTTGACTATGGATCGACCTAGTTGAAATACATTAGCATCATTCATATTTTTGTTGCCTGTGTTCGCACCACTGACTTTAACGTATGTAATCATTCCATTGCTATATAGCTGACTTGCAAAACAGTATCTGGTGGATTTGCTGCAAACGCTAACGTCTGTGACTTCCTTAATTTATTATACACCAAAGCGCCCACTGCTTTCATTTGTGAAAAGTGTTTTCTTGCTTTCGTGTAATTAAGTGCCATACTTGTACATAGACATATATATATGTATACATAGAAATAAATAAATATATAATATTGTTCATCATGAAAGCTAATTCCCTGCTTGAATTATGCTAAACGCCGCCCTATTTTTTGCTTGAACTTGTGATTTAAATGGATATATTACATTTGTCTCTAGCTCCCTTTCTATTTGGCAAATGACTGGGAAATGAATAAAGTGCTAGTCTTTTTTATATACTGGAAGAAAATGTTTCTCCACAATCACAATTGATCTCAACTCAAATAGCACAAATTGACCTTTTTAACAAACTAAGAATGGGCAATAAGTATCTGCTCAGGTGCTAGGGTTTTTTCACAGAATGGTTTTCAATGTAACCAAAATGAACCAGAAAAAAAACACCCTTTTCTGTCGAAAAATAAAAGTGGGATTCATGTACACCAGAAACGTGTGAGGTGCAATACTTTTCTGTCTGAAAGCTGAACTGGAATGTTAGAAGGATCCTATAGCTGCCCTGTCTAACCATGGCTTGGTTCAGTGAAAATGGCAATGTTTGCCACACACACACAGGCCTATGTCGTTCCATCCCATGAGAAAACCCCTATGAGCTCTTCCTTTGATGTTGTCAGTGTCTGTTAACATGTGGGTGTGCTGTAATGCATTTCAATGGGGATGATGCTTCCATGACAAACATCAATACTGCATGTCCCATAACATTGACCAGATGCAGCCGTAATGTGAAATGCATTCTAACATTCATGTCCTGTCCCTTCCCAGTCGTAGCTGACCTGATCATGACTGTTCACATGGCTGCTATACTGTTACTGACTTTGTGACCTTGACCAGGAAGCTATTGGACAGACACACCGTACAGAACAGGGATGATTACAACCTGATCTTCATTGATAGAGGACTTTTTTTGTCCACCCCTTCTTCCCTCTTTTCAAGGAAGTGAGCAAAGGAACGGCTCTGGCTAAAGGGAAGGTCGTGTGAGCCTCATGAAGGTCACCAAGAAAAAGAGAAAGAGAAAAAAGGGAAAGTGCTGAACTGTACGCCCACACTCCAGAGAGAGAGAGAGAGGGAGGGGGGAGAGAAACAGAGAGAGAGAGGAGGATTCCAGGCTGACCATCCAGGATGATCTGAGGGATGGTAGGATGCAAGACTCTGCCTCTGCCAGGATGACTTGGCAAAGCCCAAAGAGATCGAAGAGTAGCGCACACTGACACATCCATCTCAAACTCAGCAGGGACATGAAAATTGTCTGTAACTCAAGAAAAGTGCAGTTTACCTACTTGGCCTCTCTCCTCTCTATTTCTCTCTCTATTTGTCTCTCCCTTCCCTATCTATGAAAATGTTTACTGACCAAATGACTGTACAGGCCATCCTGTCCAATTCCACACAGTTGTTTTCAACGCTTGTAAATCTCTTGGGTTTTCTTTCATTGAGAATTCCCAGTTATTATCCTACAAACAAAGACTATATTTTCACTGTATATTACTGTATATTTACTGTACATTTACTAAAGAGCCACTTGCTCTGATGCTGTGCTTGTGGTTTCCCTGCAATATTCATCCTGGTAATTTCAAGGCTACTTCTAAAATGCCCAAATTATTGGGTTATGTATGAATGCAATTATGCATGCTGTGTTGCATTTTCCATGTGAGCGTTGGGAGGCTTGGTTTAATATTACGTTGTACCTGTGCTGCTCTTTATTTCCTCTGTGCTCAGCTCGCGAGAGACAGGCTAAAAAGGAAGAGGGCTTCTGACCAGAGAGATAGCTGGAGATAGCGACAGATGTAAGCGACTCTCCCAGTTCTATGCCATTTTATCTTGTGCTCGCTTCAGCCCCCGCTCTTGACAACAGTAGATACATCTGAGCAAGGACTGCAGCTATTTCAAGGATCCAGGACAAATGCTCAGGAAAATCAGACATTTCAGCTGATTGCAGATGCTTAAATATACAGGGAGGGAATTTCAGAGGACCATTTTAGCCCTTAATCTCTCAGTCTTTGTCTAGAGAAACACCTCTGAATTAGAGAGAATCATCTCCCTGAGACTGTTATGGTCCGGGAGAGAGGAGAGGTGGTCAGTGCACTGTCCTCATAAAATATCAAGCTCATTTTATTACCATCCATTACTGCGTCAGTGTAATTTCATCCTTCCCGTTCAACACTTTAATAAGGCTTTGCCGATAAAAACAAAATGCACTGGTTACCATAAAAAAATCAATACTCCTTTTCTCAACAACAAACCAAACCAAGCCTCCAACCCTTGACGTTTTTTATTTAATGCGCTGGTTCCGTATATATGTACTGTAAAGCGGAATGACTTTGAAAGACATACTGTGAATTAAATCCATTTTCTCACCAAGAGGAGAATACATTTGCTAAGGGTGTGCTGTCATTTTGTTCTCTTATGTCCCGACTCTCCTTGTTATCCTTCTTTCCTCTACAGGAGAAGTTCATCTTTAAGACGGCCATGTAGAAAAAAACACCCGAGCTGGTTCTTTTTCAAATGCTGAGTCTTAATTTTCTCTACTTGCTGTCTCTAGAAATATGAAGTCATGTGCTACATCCAAAGAGGTGTTTTATGTGGAAGACGATCTAAACAACGTCAACGTTGTATGACACGGGCTCACAACTGAAATTCTGCAGAAGCACTCTTGCGCCTTATCATCAGCACAGCTGTCAATTCTTCTCGATACTATACAAGTGGGAAAGCCAAATACATACAACACAGTTTCTTTCTATGAATATTGTGTGTGCATATGTCTTGCACATTTGAAAGGGTGAGAGGGTCACCTTGGGAGACGGTCCAAGACCATCACATTTAATTATAAGGAATTATATTTCAGTCAATTCATTAATTACTGTTGCTTATAATTGACCAATGTATTCATGCATTATGCATTAATAAGCCTAATACTAAAGAAATCATTCCTCCTTGACCCTGGTTTAATCCAATGACAGTTTAGTTCCAGGTCATAGACCGTTGGCAAGACCACTGGGAGACAGACGGTGGTTTACAAAGTGGGATACCAGCAGTCTATTATTTCTGGTTGGTGAGCGAGTCCCATGAGAGAAAACTATTTGTCAGATATATTTGATGCACTGTGCACCCATAGTGAGGGACATTGCATCAAGTGCCTCGTTAACATACAGTACATCAATACAGATACAGTATACTGTATTCATTGGTCTGGGCTTTGATAGGAATATATCAAATGTCATTTAATTTGTCACATGCACCGAATACAACTGGTGTAGACTATACCATGACATGTTTACTTACAAGTCCTTCCAAATGATGCAGAGTTCAAAAATAATAAAATAGAATAAAATAAAATAGACAAGAATGGGGCTATATACAGGGAGTACCAGTACCAGATCAATGTGGAGCTATATACAGGGAGTACCAGTACCATATCAATGTGGTGCTATATACAGGGAGTACCAGTACCAGATCAATGTGGAGCTATATACAGGGAGTACCAGTACCAGATCAATGTGGAGCTAGTACAGGTAGTACCAGTACCAGATCAATGTAGTGCTATATACAGGGAGTACCAGTACCAGATCAATGTGGTTCTATATACAGGGAGTACCATATCAATGTGGTGCCATATACTGGGAGTACCAGTACCATATCAATGTGGAGCTATATACAGGGAGTACCAGTACCAGATCAATGTGGAGCTATATACAGGGAGTACCAGTACCAGATCAATGTGGTGCTATATACAGGGAGTACCAGTACCATATCAATGTTGTTCTATATACAGGGAGTACCAGTACCAGATCAATGTGGAGGTATATACAGGGAGTACCAGTACCATATCAATGTGGTGCTATATACAGGGAGTACCAGTACCAGATCAATGTGAGTCTGTATACAGGGAATACCAGTACCAGATCAACGTGGAGCTATATACAGGGAGTACCAGTACCAGATCAATGTGGAGCTATATACAGGGAGTACCATATCAATGTGGTGCCATATACTGGGAGTACCAGTACCAGATCAATGTGGTGCTATATACAGGTAGTACCAGTACCAGATCAATGTAGTGCTATATACAGGGAGTACCAGTACCAGATCAATGTGGAGCTATATACAGGGAGTACCAGTACCAGATCAATGTGGTGCTATATACAGAGAGTACCAGTACCAGATCAATGTGGTGCTATATACAGGGAGTACCAGTACCAGATCAATGTGGTGCTATATACAGGGAGTACCAGTACCAGATCAATGTGGAGCTATATACAGGTAGTACCAGTACCAGATCAATGTGAGGCTGAATACAGGGTGTACCAGTACCATATCATTGTGGAGCTATATACAGGGAGTACCAGTACCAGATCAATGTGGTGCTATATACAGGGAGTACCAGTACCATATCAATGTGGTGCTATATACAGGGAGTACCAGTACCAGAGCAATGTGGAGCTATATTCAGGGAGTACCAGTACCAGATCAATGTGGAGCTATACACAGGGTGTACCAGTACCAGATCAATGTGAGGCTGTATACAGGGTGTACCAGTAGCAGATCAATGTGGAGCTATATACAGGGAGTACCAGTACCAGATCAATGTGGTGCTATATACAGGGAGTACCAGTACCATATCAATGTGGTGCTATATACAGGGAGTACCAGTACCAGAGCAATGTGGAGCTATATTCAGGGAGTACCAGTACCAGATCAATGTGAGTCTGTATACAGGGAATACCAGTACCAGATCAACGTGGAGCTATATACAGGGAGTACCAGTACCAGATCAATGTGGAGCTATATACAGGGAGTACCATATCAATGTGGTGCCATATACTGGGAGTACCAGTACCAGATCAATGTGGTGCTATATACAGGTAGTACCAGTACCAGATCAATGTAGTGCTATATACAGGGAGTACCAGTACCAGATCAATGTGGAGCTATATACAGGGAGTACCAGTACCAGATCAATGTGAGGCTGTATACAGGGTGTACCAGTACCATATCATTGTGGAGCTATATACAGGGAGTACCAGTACCAGATCAATGTGGTGCTATATACAGGGAGTACCAGTACCATATCAATGTGGTGCTATATACAGGGAGTACCAGTACCAGAGCAATGTGGAGCTATATTCAGGGAGTACCAGTACCAGATCAATGTGGTGCTATATACAGGAGTACCAGTACCAGATCAATGTGGTGCTATATACAGGGAGTACCAGTACCATATCAATGTGGTTCTATATACAGGGAATACCAGTACCAGAGTAATGTGGAGCTGTATACAGGGAATACCAGTACCAGAGTAATGTGCAGAGGTATGAGATATTTAAGGTAGATATGTACATGAAGGCAGGGTAAAGTGACTAGGCATCAGGATAGATAATAATAAGGTATTTGAGGTATATATGTACTTGGAGGCAGGGTAAAGTGACTAGGCATCAGGATATATAATAATAAGGTATTTTAGGTTGATATGTACATGAAGGCAGGGTAAAGTGACTAGGCATCAGGATAGATAATAATAAGGTATTAGAGGTAGATATGTACTTGGAGGCAGGGTAAAGTGACTAGGCATCAGGATAGATAATAATAAGGTATTTGAGGTATATATGTACTTGGAGGCAGGGTAAAGTGACTAGACATCAGGATATATAATAATAAGGTATTTGAGGTTGATATGTACTTGGAGGCAGGATAAAGTGACTAGACATCAGGATATATAATAATAAGGTATTTGAGGTTGATATGTACTTGGAGGCAGGATAAAGTGATTAGACATCAGGATATATAATAATAAGGTATTTGAGGTTGATATGTACTTGGAGGCAGGATAAAGTGATTAGACATCAGGATATATAATAATAAGGTATTTGAGGTTGATATGTACTTGGAGGCAGGATAAAGTGATTAGACATCAGGATATATAATAATAAGGTATTTGAGGTTGATATGTACTTGGAGGCAGGATAAAGTGATTAGACATCAGGATATATAATAATAAGGTATTTGAGGTTGATATGTACTTGGAGGCAGGATAAAGTGATTAGACATCAGGATATATAATAATAAGGTATTTGAGGTTGATATGTACTTGGAGGCAGGATAAAGTGATTAGACATCAGGATATATAATAATAAGGTATTTGAGGTTGATATGTACTTGAAGGCAGGGTAAAGTGACTAGGCATCAGGATATATAATAATAAGGTATTTGAGGTTGATATGTACTTGGAGGCAGGGTAAAGTGACTAGACATCAGGATATATAATAATAAGGTATTTGAGGTTGATATGTACATGAAGGCAGGGTAAAGTGACTAGGCATCAGGATATATAATAATAAGGTATTAGAGGTAGATATGTACTTGGGGGCAGGATAAAGTGATTAGACATCAGGATATATAATAATAAGGTATTTGAGGTTGATATGTACTTGGAGGCAGGATAAAGTGACTAGACATCAGGATATATAATAATAAGGTATTTGAGGTTGATATGTACATGAAGGCAGGGTAAAGTGACTAGGCATCAGGATATATAATAATAAGGTATTTGAGGTTGATATGTACTTGGAGGCAGGGTAAAGTGACTAGGCATCAGGATATATAATAATAAGGTATTTGAGGTT